>NC_056729.1:680078931-680091431 GCF_019279795.1 Protopterus annectens
CTGTCCCTTTTTTTTTTACCTTCACAGGGAATCAACAGTTGATCATTTTCTTTGGTCTTGTCAGTGTAGTAGGAGTTGCCAGTTAATATCTAGAGTGTATAAAATTATCTCCCCTTCATTATTTTTTTTTTTTGGGTGGGGGGTTCTGGGAAGTAGAGAGAGAGAAAGGAACTGTCTGGCTCAATGTAAACTCAAACCCTTTTTGACAGAAAAGACCTTTCATCACAAAATATAATTAAGGGACTTCCCACTGGACTCAGGACCATTTATCTATTGAAAATGGTCTGACAAGTGGAAAGAGAGCTCAGGATAGTCAGTAAAACCTGACTTGAAAAGTAAGTTTTAAGGAAAACATTTTTAATGATGACTGCAGACCACAAGTCCTAGCTCTAGTCATAAGTTTTGACCAAAAAGCAACATTTTGCACACAAAAATCAATTTGAAAGACATTCCCCACAGACAACTATGATCAAAAAATGTCATATTTAAAGTAAAATTTTTAGTATCAATCACTAAAAACAGTTCTTACCTTTAAAAATATTTCTGACAGAAAAGTATATTTTGAAGGCGATAAAGTAGAAAGTATTTCCAATATTAGGGTACATATCTGCCCAGCCCTGTGAAGTACTGACTGCTAATAACTGGAAGCAATGGTAAGAAAGTTCTGAAGTTTTGGCACCCTAGCTTCTAATTTTATATTGCTCTACTTGAGATGTAGCAGTGGCTACAGCATATGGAAGGCACCCTAAAAGCTTTTTAAGCTGTCTGGCTTGTCACGTCCCTGGTAGGATGACCCATATAGCTTAGGTTACTAATAAACTGATCTGTGAGACAAAAAGAAAGTTATGCATTTACAATAATAGCTCCATGTTATCCGTTTCCATCCGGTTCAACTTATGGGTTATCAAATCAGACTCAGATCTGAAGCTGGCTTTTCCAAGAGACTTCAACTCGAGTTCCACCTCCTCTCCCCGTAATACGTTGTCCCTATCTATCTCAGAGTTTGCCCCTCACACACTAATATTAAAAATGCGAGAACCAGTCCTCACACACTAATATTAAAAATGCGAGAACCAGTCCTAGAGCTAGCTTAACATTACACTCGAAGGAGAAAAACCTCGAAAGCTCAGCTGACTGCTGAAATGGCCAATAACCTAAAAAAGAGGGGGATAAGAGGGTGGGAGTGATGGCTGAAGTGAACAGAAACAGGCATAGACTTTGTATCCAATGTCTCATTAGTTTTGGTTTAACCTGTGGGACAACAGTCCCCAAGAACACAGTATCCCAGGAGGCCCTAGAAAAGAAAACAGAATGCAGAATGGTGGGAACAGGAGCAGGCCCCGGACCTCAACTGATCATACGATTTGCAATGGGACACAAAAGTATGAATATCAGCTCAAGCACAGCAGCACCACAAATGTCATCAACACAGGCACTCTAGAAAAAGGCAGCAGAAGTAGCCTCTGCCCAGGTAGAATTACCTTTAGGTTTAGCAGGCAAGGGCCCTGTAGTAGTGGTACAAAGAAAATGCAAATCAGAGGGCCATTTGGATAAGTTGCTTTTGATTCTTGCCTGGCCAGCCTGGCATTGAAAAAATAAGAGTTGTACAGTTTTTCTAAAGATTTTGGTTCTGTCCAAATAGAATCTAAACTGCCTGTGAGCATACAGACAATGTAGCAAATATTCAGCCCTCTTATTAAAATTCAGGAAAAACACAGACAAGTGAATCATCAGATTTAAAGTAGACGAGGCTACCTTTGTCAAAAAGGAGGGAACAGTCCCAAAGGTAATCCTATCCCTGTGAAAAAACAGATACGGGGGAACAGAAGATAAAGCCTGCAGTTCCGAAACCCATTTCACTTAAGTAAAAGCCACCAGGAAAATGCTTTTCCTAGACAGCAACTTTAAGGGAACAGTGGCTGAAGGCTCAAAGAGAGGACCGAACAAAACTTGTAGTATTAACAGTAATAAATCCCGAGGAGGGACAGGATCCTTAACAGGGGGATTTAACAAAAATGTAACTTTCAGAAAAACTTTACAAATCTTGAGGGCAACTACCCGAGTGTAATCTCTGCTGAACTTTGATACTGAAATAGCTTAAGCTGGATTTAAAAGGTCAGCAAGGAAATCCAGAATAACACAAATCAGGGCTGAAAAGGGCTCTAAGACCCTTAAATGAAGCTCAAATCATAAATGGCTTCCATTTGCTAGAATAGATATTCCCAGCTGAAGGTTTCTAAGAAGATAAAATACTGATACCTCTCTGTCAGAGAGCTTGGGATCTCTGGCCATCATAGGACCTGGAGAAACCATGTGTTTAACTTGAGGTTATGAAAGCTAGGGGGGAAAATCACTGCTGGATAGGTTAATCAACCCCATAATGAAGTCAAACACTCAGGGTGGGTGTTAGAATGGAGGCCACAGAAATGTGAACCAAACTTGCTGGGGCCAGAATAGGGCAATGAGAATCACAGTCACTCTGGAATGGGCCGATTTCTGCAAAAATTTTATTATAGGTGAAGTTGCAGGGTAAGCATTCAGGAGACCCGGGAACCAAACATACAGAAGAGTGTCCCTCGGTGACGGCTCTCAAGAGAGACCAGGGCATAAAACTGCTGCACTTTGTGCTGAATGGGGTAGCAAACATGTTGCAAGGCATGCCCCAACCTCAGGAAATCCAAGCTGCTTCTTCCAGATTCCGAGACCACTTGTGTGGAAGAAAGATGCTGCTGTTTAAACTGTCTGACAAGATGTCGGACTTCCCCAGGATATGATCTGCAATCAGAAGCCATTGAAAGGAGATCACCCACTGCCACACCCTCATGGCTTCCCAACAATGAAGATAAGACCAGGTTCCCCCTCACTTGTTAAGGTACCAAACTATGGACATACTGTCTACATGGACAAAGGCTATACCCTTGGGAAAAAGGTCCTGAAAGGCTTGCAGTGCTTGGAGGACCACTCATCTCCAAGACACTAACATGGAAACTGGGGACTACATTTCATGAACCCTCTTCCCTTGGAAATGTCCCACCTCCACCTCAGAAAGGAGGGATCTGGACTGAACATGGCCTAGGGATGGAAAAGAACAAAAGGTTGCCAAGCAGTGATGAGAGGAGACTAACCATCATTTGATCTGAGCCAGACCAACGGTTACAGCAACCAGAAAATCCATGGGATGAGTAAGGTATGACCCTTGAGACACCAGTGTCCATTGGAGAATCCTCATATGGTATCTCACTAGGGATACTAAACAAATCAATGCTGCCATGTGTCCCACGAGCCAGAGGATCAAGCAGGCAGAATGTTTTTCATATACAAGCAAATATGAAGCCCCTGCTCAGGGTGTTTAAACTGTGGGTCGGGATGCTTGCTGCCTGAGTCACTGTATGCAAATGGCAGCATATTTCCAGCTGTTCAGGCTCTAAACTGGACTTTTCATAGTTCACAGTGATTCCAAAAGATAAACATAGCTGGATTAAGGAGTCCAGAGCTTTGACAAAAGACACTCATGGGGGCTGTAAGGAGCCAACTTTCCACTTTCCAATTATGGGAAGACTTAGAATCTCTGCATCCTTACCCAGGCTGCCATACACTTGAACACCTTGGGGGGGGGGGGTCCAAAGGGCAGCATCCAGAATGAATAATGACTTGCCCCCAGCCAAAAATGCAGAAGTCTCCTAGACTACCTTGCAATTTTTATAGGACTGTAGGCATCAAGATCAATCACCTCCAACCATCCTTCTTCAACAGAGGCAGGATAGACTGTACTGTGAACATCTGAAACTTGGTCTGCTTGACAATGATTCAGCTTGCTTAAATCCAAAATTATTCTGAGTTCCATGTTCTTAAGCATTAAAATGAATCCAGAACAGATCCCAGATCTCCCCCCATCTGGTAGATTCTCTGGGATGACTGAAATGTCCAGCAGCTTTCGAATTTTGGCTGCTGCAACTCTTCTGACACGGTGGAATGCCTGGGAGGGATTTTTGTGACCATCTCGGTGCAAACAAAACTGGAAAGGTATAACCTCTGGATATGACTCTCAACACCCATTTGTTTAATGTAATTCGGTCAACAGGGGCACCATCACCAGGAGCAGCCTGAAAAGACTGCTGTTGTGACTTGCAGAAAAACAGCCACTTGCCCCTCTTCACATTCCTCAAGAAAATGTGATGAGGGGTGGCAAAGTGCACTCCAATTAGCAGATGGTGTCTTTCTGCACTACTTACGCCTAAAGTGTCCTTGACCTTTGGGCAAAAAAAATATCAAATGGGGCATTGACGACAGACTCTTTAAAGTAGAATACAAAATTACATAACCACATCCAGGAGTGCCACTGCCTGCTACCAGATACATGCCATCAGCTGTATTGGAAAGCAGCTGCATAGACGCATTGATAGATTGCATAGCTGACAACTACATCCCAAATGTCTTTTGCATTTCTGGGGCTTGCTGCGTCTCTCCACTACCTTCGATAATTCTGACACAAGGTCACACTGAAGTCGTCAAAACAGCCAAATAGTTTAGCACCGTCAGGGTGAAAGTTGTTGAGGTGTAAGCATACGTTCCCAAATGGTCTACAGCCCTAGACTCCCTGTTTGGGACATGGACAGAGGAACTCTTCTTAAAATGTCCTTTCTGATGGCTCCTCAAATCACCAATCACTTCCTCCATACTTTTAGCAACCTCCATACCACTCAAGACCTTATCACAAAACCCCCACCACTAGTCTTAATTAACCCTAGAATCCATTTCAAACCCAGTCGTTTTCAACACTGTCTGCCTTATAGACAGCTCCAACAGCTTACTAATGTTCTCCACTGCCCTCCTCTACCTTAACTACATTGCAATTCTTATCAATGAATCTTCTAAACCTACTTCTATCTATCCCTCATCCACTCTACCAGCCACAACTTTGCTATAGCCCCATCCCCACTCTACCACTATCTTGTGCAAATTTAAGACATTCTTTCTGCCTACATTCACCCTCAAATCGAAATCAAATTACTACCACCAACAAAATCGCCTTACTCATCTCAGAATACTCATATTAAATCTATTACTGTTAGGTGACATTCACCCAAACCCAAGGCCTAATCCTAGCTCATCTCAAACCCCCAACATTCTACCCCTCATTCTTCTTCAGACTCTTGCATGTTCATCCACCAAAAGCCTATCTATTCTATGAACAATGTATCCTGAACAAAACTTCCTCTTTCCATCTGGATCTCCTTACACACTCCTGATATCCTCTGCCTCACTGAAACTTGGCTCAAATTTCATATACCTGATACTGAAATACTTCCACAGGTTACAATATCATTTGCAATGATAGTCTTAAAGGTGGAGGTGTTGCTATTCTGTACTCAAACCGGCTCACTCTTCAATCTCTTTCAATCACTACCTCTAACTTTCATCCAGCCGAAAATCTCATTGCCAACTGCCAATTAAACAAAGACAAAAAAAACTGATTCCCCTAATGTCTGCATTAACCTGTTCGGTTTCTCCCAATTTCCACTCCTACCAGTCTAAATAAATCCACCAACCTCGGCTCCATTCCAGATTGAGTCCTTACCACTAATTCTAATTTATATCACAACCCCTCCACTTTACCCGATGCCCTAACCAATCATCCCACCTTCTTACTTAGGACATTCTCCACTATGTAAACCCCAGGAATACAAAATATGCTGCAGCCTCTCTAGTTTTAATACTGAAACTTTCAGCCACCAACTCTCTTCAATTAACTGGTCTTTCATCCTCAACCTCCTCCTAGAAGAAGCTGTGCCAGCATTCAATGAAATCTTTCTAGACACTCAAGATGCTAGCTCCCACCAGAAAACTAATACCACATTATGTCCCATGGCTAACACAAGCAACCCAAACCCTAATGAATGAGAGAGTGTGCATGGCAAAAATGGAAAAAATCCAAATCCCTCACTGATCTTCATTCCTAGAGAGCTCCGTAACTTAACCAAAAAAAGGTAACCCTTGACAAACGAAACTTTTTCCACAAACCACTAAACCCCCCACTCCAACCCCCAAAACATCTGGCACTCAGTTAATAAGCCACATCTTGGAAGCCCATCATCTCCTAACCCCTGCCCTACCAGCTCTGCCACTGACGCTGCTACCTTTCTAAATGCCTTCTTCATAGACACTATCTGCAACCTTACCAAGAATGACAATATCACTCCACTCACATCCCCCTACACCTACTCAGTCTCCTGTCTTTTCTCTTAACCCCTCCCCACATCCTATATTAAATCTATTCTGAGCAAACTTAAAACTTGCTCTCCATCAGTAGATAATCTTCCCCCTGAATTCTTAAAATAATTCTATTAGGAGACATACACCCCAACCCAGGCCCATCCTCATCCCCACCAATGAATAAATTCGTACTACTCACCTCCTTAAACGCCCAAAGTATAGTTAACAAAATCCCTAATCTGCATGCCTGGCTTACATATAACAAACCAAACATTTTGTCCATCTCTGAAACTTGGTTAAAACCTCATATAAAAGATTCAGAAATAATTCCATCCAACTACTCTATAATCAGAAAAGACAGAACAAACAAAAAAGGAGGTGGAGTAGCCCTTCTACACCTATCCTCCTTAACAGTTACCCCTTTCAACAAACCAACTCCCCAATTCAATAATGCAGAACTACTCCTGGCTCTGCATCAAGTAAATAAACACAAACACATATGCATAGCCTCCCTCTACATCCCCCCAGGCAACAATATTTCTACACTAGAAGATATCATCTCCTGGCTTTCCAACAACATTAACAGTGAAACTATACTTATGGGTGACATGAATATTAATTGGTCTGCAATACAGTCTCCCACAAATCCACTTAACATTAATCTTTACAACTTTTCTCAACTGATCAACTCCATAACTCGGCCCTCAAAAAACCTCACCAGTGATAGTATCCTAGACTGGATATTAGTCTCCCACCCTCATTACTTCTCACATAGTGGCACCCTGCCTGATTCCCTTAGTGACCACTTGCCCACATTCACACACCGACTAACTTCACCCCTACATCTTACTCACAATTTACTACTTGCTGCCAAAAAACTTTAACCCCACTACCTTTTCCAACTCTCTAAAAGCAATCAATTGGTACACCCTAAAAACTCTACCCCTGGAACAGGCTGTCACCCACTTTAACTCAACTTTTTTAAACCTCTTAGAGCAACAAGCCCCCATAAAAACAAAATAAACAAAACTGCCCCTTGGCCAACAAAAAACACACTAGTAACTATGCACCTTAGAGATAAGGGATGGTCATCATATCAGAAACATAGGACTCCCCCTAGCCCATAACGAATACAAAACACTCAGAAAAAGTAAAAAAAACTTCTCATCTCCGATAGACAAAATAATTTCTCCATACTCCAAAACAACATCAAAACAAACCCTCAAAAATTTTGGAAATGCATGTCTACCCTCCTCAAACCCAACAAACCAGATAACCCGAGCCCAGACCCTAACAATCCCGACATAGACTTGGCCACTCAATTCAACACCTTCTTCATTGATTCTATCTCCAAACTAACCTCATCCTTTTCATCTTCAAACCCCACCATACCCCCCACTACACCCCAATCCCTCCCCTACCAACTTTTCACCCTTCACCACTGCTCATCCCCTTATCTCCACTCCAACATTCTCAAATTCTTCCCACCATTCTCACTAAAACCTATACCCACATTCACCATAAAAAAAAACTACTGCAGAAACTAAAACCATGCTCTAATGCCCCTGATAACATTCCTTCTTACTTTCTCAGTATAGCTGCTGAAGCCATTGCCTACCCAAATCAGCATTTTAATCAACCGTTCCATTCAAGAAAGCTTGGTACCCCAAATCTGGAAAAAGGCTTTTGTTGTTCCATTGCATAAAGGATGCATCAATAACAATATTACTAATTTCCGTCCCATCGCTATTCTATCTCCTATCTCTAAACTTTTAGAAAAGTGTATTCACCTACAACTCCTACCATACCTCTTAGACAATAACCTACTAACTCCAACACAACATGGTTTCAGACCAAGACACAGTACTATGACCGCCCTACTCTCCTTCCTGGAAGCTGTGAACAAAGCCCGGGACACAGGACACATTGTCTCTACCCTCTTACTAGACCTCTCTAAAGCCTTTGATACTATCTCCCACAATTTATTACTAAATAAACTCTCTAAGCTTAACTTGTCACCCTCTTCTCTGAACTGGTTCACTAGCTACTTATCCAATAGATATCAGGCAGTGAGATGGAAAAAAGCCACCTCCCCTTTCATCAACACCCCAACTGGTGTTCCCCAAGGATCTATACTGGGTCCTCTGCTTTTCAATATATTCATAAACGATTTCCATAACTCTATCCCTTCAACTAAAATTATCCAATACGCAGATGATTCAACTATAATCTGCTCTGCTACCTCCATCCCCACACTGCTAAAGTTTACTCAAGATGCATTCTCAACCACCGAACAATGGATGAAAACAAATTACCTTGTACTCAATGCCTGCAAAACCAAAGTAATGGTATTCACCCCCTCTAAAGCTACCTTTTTCAATCCAAGTAATTTCACTATTACTAGTCACAACAATACACCCTTAGAACTGGTATCTGAGGCCAAATTACTTGGGGTCCAAACTGATAGTCAGCTTAAATTCAATTCACATCTTCAACTAAATATAAAAAAAAACACCAAAAACTCGGCATGCTCTACAGACAGAATCGTTATCGTATACACTCCACCAAACTCACCCTATCTACCACATTTCTCATCCCATCCCTCCTCTATGGAGCCCCACTTCTAACTAACCTACAATCTTCTCTCAAAACACAACTCTACTCTTGCTATAACAAAATTGTCAAGTTTGCTACCTCCCATAAGTCCTCCTCACACCACTGTTCAGCTCTCCACAAACTAAAATGGTTAGAACTACCCAATCACCTCACCTACATCCAACTGACTCTTGCACACAAACTCATCTTCAATCCCTCCCTCTGCCCATCCCTTTCCTCTACCTTCAAAATGCACCTCCCTGATAGAATTCTAAGATCTAACAACCAAAACTTAATTGAACTGTATAAACCAATTCATCACCCTGGAAAAAAAATCTCTTATCCTACAGTCTTGCTCGTCTCTGGAACTCCTTACCCCCATCCATTCGTACCATCACAAATCATTTCTCATTCAAAAAATCCCTTCACTCAAACCTAATTTCCCAGTGGGAATGCTCCTGCTCCCACCCAACATAATCGCCTCATACTGAGAATTTTCACTTCTCCTCCCCTATTCATAATGAGAATTTCTACTTACTCTCCTAAACTCATAGATCTTGCTCTTGCTTGTATTAGCTTTTTCTGAATACTTAAAGGTACCTTAGTGTAAGTATACCCTCTGATGGAAAAGGTTCTTTGTTTCTATATTGAAAGGTTCTATGTCAGCTCATATACCTTTCTCTTGATTGTATTAATCTACTCATCCTGAATGTATTAAAGATATCTCCAGTGTAACCCACCCTAAGTTGTAAAAGCCTCTCAGTTTCTATATTGTAAATTGTTTTCAGCGATACAAGATTGTAATATTTGTATATGTTTGTACACTAGTCTACTGTATTTCCAAGTCCATAGGAATTGTATAATTGAAACTAAATACCTTATTGTAACCTTGCTAATTGTTTTTGGAGCTTTTCTCCCCAGGACTCCATTGAAAACGGGTTCTTTTGGCCCAATGGAGTATCCTGGTAAACCAACTGCAAATAAATAAATAAATAACTCTATTGCTTTCCCTATCTCCATTCTGCTCAACAGATCCATTTAGGAAAACATGGTGCTTAACATATGAAAAAAAATCTACATCATTCCCTTGCATAAAGGTGTTAACTCAACTAACCCCTCTAACTTCAGGCCATTTGCCATCTTATTTCCTCTGTCTAAAATTCTAGAAAAGTGCATCCATAAACAGCTTCTTGGCCACCTCCTGCAAGAAAATCTTCTCACACCCCCACAGCGTGGTTTCCAGCCTCAACTTAGTACTGCTACTGCTCTGACATCCTTCATAGATACTACTGCAAATTCTCGTGACAAAAATAAGTTTGTCTCCTGCTTATTTCTTGATTTTTCAAAAGCCTTCAATTTCATATCCCAAAGATTACTTCTACCTAAAACTAACTTCACTAAACCTAACTTCACTTTATCCTGGTTCTCAAGCTACCTCTCCAATAGATTCCAGACAGTGAAATGGTAATCCAACTTCTCTTCTCTCTTACACATTGAAACAAGGGTACCCCCAAGGCTCTATCCTGGGTCCACTACTTTTAACATCTTTACCAATGATGTCCAATCTTGCCCACTCTCCTCCACTGTCCAATAGGTGACTCTACTATCATCTCCTGCTCTGACATCAGTCACCTCCATACCCTCACCCAAGAGTTCCTTCATGCAGTCGAAAGATGGATTACTTCCAACCAACTACTACTAAACCTAAAGGAAACTAAACTTCTATTCCTCCCTACTACTCTCCAACATCACAAAGCCAGCTTTACTGTCTCCTCTCCCAATACAACAATCTCCACTGAAACTCCTACTAAACTTCTAGGTGTACTTATCGGCGACCAATTACAGTTTGATCTCCACACTCCGCAAATCATTAAAAAGACATCAAAGGCTGGGTCTGTTATACAGGCATAAAAAAATTCCTCACGAATGCTTCAAGACTACTTGCTCAAGATTTCATACTTCCCACACTTCTCTATGCAGCCCTGATGCTCACTAATCCCCAATCCAATTTTCTGTCCAAACTTGAACTCACCTACAATAAATTTGCAAGATTTACCTCTAATCAATCTTATCATACACACCATTGTACTGCTATAAACAGCCTACAGTGGCTGGATTTTTACCATCAAATTCTACTTCCCCAACTTTTCATGGCACATTCTATCCTTAAAGAACCCTCCTCGTGCCCTTTTCTCTCTCTCTACTCTAATCCAACCTTAAACTCCCAACCATTCTCTCCATAGCTCTCAACAGCACCTACTTCACGTCTATAAGCCTAATAAAAATATTGGCAAACTCTTTTACAGTTACTCCATTGCTAATGCCTGGAATAAACTACCTTCAACTATCAGATCATTAACCAAAAGTCCTTTAAAAAAAACCTTGATGAAAAACCTCTATAAATCTTGGTCCTGCCTATGTAATGACACTACTTAATATAAACGTCCATACTTCTACTATCTTCTTCCTCTTCAAACCATCTGAAGATATCCTCCCTCCTTACAACTTTGCTACCTCTCTCTCCCACTTCTCCCAGATGCTTCTTTATACTATGCCAACAGTATTCTGCCCTCTCTGACATTATGCTAACAGCTTATTGATACTCTCAGCTCACTAATCTAATGAAGCCCAATGGCCTTTTTCATTGTTTCCAATCCCTTTACATATTATATGCCTCTAATCTTTTGCATCTCCTATAGGCTTCCACTTGCCTATGACCACTTATGATATTTTCCAACATTATTATTTGTACGAAACTGACTGTACTCTATTTGAAATGTATACATTTGTACCCTATTTTTTTTCTTTAAAGCTGTTATGCTTTCTCTGACATGTTTTTGAACTTTGTACTGTTATGCTTAGTTAGATTCAATCTGCTCATCTGTGGAGGGTAGCATATAATTGACATTTTTCCTTCGCTTCTGTTTGAAGCTTTTCTCCTCAGGTCTCTGTTGAAAAAAGGCCATTGCCCAGTCAGAATAACCCAGTCAACAAATGTCAAATAAATAAACGGACACCATGACTATGGCATCAACTGAAGCACCCTTTATTGCAATGCGGCTGATTATTTGAGGTGTTAAAAATTTATTGGGCTTTTTGTGGATTGGTTCAACCACATATAGTTCTCTCCATGCTCTCACACCACTGGAGCAATAAGCATATCTAGAAGGGGAACCACAAAGAACGTGAGTGGGCCCACACCAAAGGCCTCCAAAAACACTGATTCGTCTGGACAGGAGGCTTTGGCATTCACACTGGCGAAGTAACCTCATAATATTGCTAAAAAGTGTCCTCATGGAGAGACTTAGGGGACTCCCCTCTTTCCTCAAGGTCAAATCTCAGAGACAGGGAGGGGATTCTTCAGTGAAATCCATGTGCTTCCTCTTGGCACAACGCTTCCTGGGGCCCTCCCAGACCAAAGAATCTGGAGGGGACATGGAAGAGTCAAAGGACCTGAATGCAGGGAGACTGAGTTCTGGAGATGTGGACTGTCTTGGACAAAGCTGATGGGCATTCACAGATCCTGACAGAGATGGGGGGAGGAACACCAGTCACTGTTGACCACTCCTCTGAGCCAAAGAATATCCTCTCCACAGTGAATGCAGAAGCTGAGGACAGACCCCAGCCAGCATCCCTAGGATCTGAGGACTGAGACCCAAGCCAGCATACCTAGGATCTGAGGACCCAAGTGA
>NC_056729.1:680096431-680138931 GCF_019279795.1 Protopterus annectens
TTATTCCCATGTTATAACTGTTATATTCAATTATGAGATTTTTATGGTACTGATTATCCTCAGTCACCCTGTCCTTACTTTCTTCTCTTATAGTTTTAAAATCCATTCTACCCATAATTGGTTTGAATCTGTCTGCCCTACCAATTTCCACTTCCCTTCTAATGTCATATACAAATTTCTCTGGGTATCCCCTTTCTATGAACATTTTTTGCAGAGTGTTACATTCAACCAAAAAGTCTTCATCCAGGGTAGTCATCCTTGATCCCCTAACAAACTGCCCTTTAACAATGTTACGCTTGCAGTGTAGGGGATGCGCACTTTCATAATGCAAATAGGAATTGACATAAGTTTTTTTCCTATATACCCTGGATGAAAAGACTTCACATATTATTTTTAACCAATTCAACGTCTAAATATTGTAATACCTCATAGTTCATATTATATGTAAACTTAAGGAAGTTGGTAGTTTTACCAATATATTCTAGAAACTCATTGAATCTTTCATACCCCCCTATCCAAAAAATAACTATATCGTCTAGGAATCTTTTGTACAGGATCCATTCCTTCCTAAACTCTGATTTTAATATGTATTCTTCTTCCCATTTGGACAAGACTATATTGGCAAATGTTGGTGCACATGCTGCACCCATGGACACCCCAGTCCTCTGTTGAAAATATTCTCCATCAAATAACAAAAAATTGTATTTTAGGACAGTGTCCATGAGTGCCACTGATAAAATTTTATCTTCTTGTGTCATAGTCTTGTCCAAGAATACACATTCCTCAAACCACTTCATTCCACTACTATGTGGTATGCAGGAAAAAAGATCCACTATATCTATAGTTATGAATATTAGGTCCGTACTATAACATTCAGGTGTTAATTGTTTTAAAAAATCCCATGAGTCTTTAAGTATTACTTTATTACTTGTCCAAATATGTTTCACAGGATATCTATATATTTTGCTAGGGGTTCTGTTTTGGACCCTCCTGCAGTAACTATAGGTCTTAAGGGTGGGTCCATCACATTTTTATGGACTTTCGGGATTCCGAACATAGTGGCCATCTTAGGTTTTGTAACTGTTAGAAACCTGTATAATTCAGGTTTCAACACTTTTTCTAATACCAAATCATTCAGCATGTTATCTATTCGAAAATATGCCACATTTACCTCATTTTTAGATACTACTGAATATTTAGTTTCGTCTCTTAATATCATATTCATCTTTCCCTCATAAATTATGTTGTCCATGATGACGACACCTCTTATCAGGTTTCATTACTCTGATCGTGTCCTCATTAATCAATTCTGTTAATGCTTCTTTTTCATCTTTATTTAAATTGCTATCGCAAATTTTCCTATTATAATTTTTATGTTCAGATCTAATACCTTCTTCCAGAATTCTTTCAAAATTTCGTAACTGAGGTAATAAAGGTGGATTAAAAGTAGATTTCTTTTTCAATTTAGTACCTCTAATGTCACTAATGTAACCATTACTACTTGCCAAGACACTCAAATTTATTCTACGCATAAACAACTTGGTGTCCAGAATTGTGGTGGCGGTGTCTCCCTTTGAACTAGGGAATATTCCTTCTATATTTATGAACTACCTAAACCACAAAATTGAAAATCATAATTCATTTTAACAACATAATACTCACACCTATCACATAATGGGAAGGAGGAGGGAAAAGCCAGAAAATTACAAGCTAACGGGTCGATGACCAAAAAAGATACAAACCAGAGCTTGACAGTCACATTAGAGTCTGTCAAAGTGGGAAACGAGATCTGAGGTATATAGGGTGCAAGGTATTGCGGGTAGAGAAGGCAGAGCTCTAGAGTTGAAGTCTCTTGGAAAGGCCTGCTTCAGATCAAAGTCAGACCTGATAACCCACAAGTTAAATCTGGACAAAAAAGAAACACAAAAACACAAATCAATAAATTGTTACCAATCACTGCTGACAATGAATACAGAGATAAGTCCTCTTTTTTTTTTTTTTTGGTTAGTCATTTGGAGTAAGTTTATAACATTTGGGGTACTGGAAAACTGCAGAAATGATAATACATTTTAGAATAACAGTGATTTATTGTATATGACAGACATGATTTTCTGCTAGACAAAGGAAGGAGTTTTGCCCAAAGTGGTGCACATATTACAGTTAAGTTATATTTGGGGGTGGGGGTGCAAAAGAACTTGTTCAAAAATAATATGTTTATAAAATCCATGTTTAATGTGGGTTTGAGCATTCACATGAAATTTACTGTAATGCCCTTAACACTGAAAAAAATCACTAGATCTAACCTCTCATTAATGCTTCTCATTGTAGTGCAGAAAGTAAATGCACTGATTAATAGTAAAGTCTCATAAGAGCTACAAGGTTTGCCTCTTCACAGACATACAAACTAGCCACACATGTATGCCAACTGTGTAGACACATGTATATCCAGTATCTGTTTATATTCAGACACATTACACAGACATAAGATGGGACAAACTACTTCCTTTTTTGAAGAACAGTCCCACTTAACAAAACAGAGTGCTTGTGCTTTGATTTTACTTCAGTGCACTAAATGTTCCCTCCCAATCACAAAACCATTCCTCATCAACATGTGCATGTCTCAGAGTACAGACCAGTGTTCCTCAGCACATATGTACAAAGAAATAGATATGCCTAACAAGTATGTTCTGGGACAACACAAGCAAATAAAAATGTTTAGCCTGACAAAACCTAGAGTTATGGATATATAACATTGCTCCTGCAGAATACCATTAAAGTCTTATGAAACTCTGCTTGCACTCTTAGATGCATCACTTGCAGCTCTGCCACAGATACGGTTCCACAAGGACAAAGTCAAACTAAGCAAGATACTTTTCAGAATAGGGTCTATTCTATCAGCAGGTTTTCTTGAAGCCCCCTTGATATCATCCAACTAGTCAAATGCAGCTTTCAGACTTGTACATTTTACACAGGAGTTGCTCATTTCCCCACTTAATTACTTGGTTATAACTACATCCAGAGCCCCAAAACCTAAAAGTATAGTGAGATCAGATGGTTGCAATGACATGGTCTTTGGTAAATTGACCAGGTGTATAACTATTGTGCACCACTCCTCCAAAAAGTTCATGTTTCAATACCAGTTAGCCACTTGGGCTATACAAGTACTCTGCATCCTTATTTTGCATCAACATATAAATACTAACTGTAGGTTTTAAACATGTGGCAGAATTGCCATTACAGATCTGATAGTTGTACTAAACACACCACTTCCTTAGCTGTAAACAAAAGCACCCTCACCTACTTAATGCAAGATAACATTAACACCCAACCTGCCATCTCACTTTGCAAACTACCACATTGAGTGTACTCAGACAGTGCAGAAAGGCAATACACTTGCCTTTAGTGCTAGAGGATCAGAAGTCTGCGGGTTCTGCCCCCACACGAGATACTGAGATTCATTTTTCCAATACGGATATCGCAGTGCTGCCTGGGAGATGGGTGACTGCACTACTACATGGGCCATTCTTTAGATGAGATGTTAAATGAAAGCCCCATTTGCTTGAGCTGGCTGCAGCTCAAGTGGATGTAAAATATCACATGGCACTTCTAGATAGAATTCCGCTGGTGTCCTTGCCAAATTTCCCTTATTAAGTACAAATACTAATGCTACCGTACTGGGACCAAACTGGTCAAAACTGTAAACTAAATCAGTCAGTGTTAGTGGTGCAACAGAGATCGTACACTTACCTTTGGTGCAGAAAGCTGTAGGTTTTATTCCCACACCAGGTATATGGATTGCTGACCTGCAGTGTAGCATAAGTGGGGTGGGGACACACTCCTGAGTGTGCTCTCATTCAGATGAGATGTTAAACTGATGCATTATCTACTTCAGCTGGCGGTAACTCAGGTGGATGTAAAATGTTCTCAGTGCACCTACTGAAGTGAGTAGGTTAAGCTCCTCAGTGAGATGGCTAAATTTCCCTAGTAGTGCACATACCACCTCGGGGGTCTCCCCTGAAGAGAGGCCAATAGCTTATTGGGACTAATCCGCTCAAAGGATAAATAAATAAATGACTTGCTGAACAAGTTTGTCTCACTGCTACACTGAGGTGTTGCCAATGTCATGCCCAAAGTTCCAAATTGCACGTGTATATACCACATTCAGACATGAGTGCCATTTCAGAAGGCACACTAGTGTTTATAATTCAAGATGCATACTCAGAAATGTACCCAGTGCCACTTGAAATATATCCGCTCCTCCCTCACCATTGGGTTTTATGGAAGGCAAAATTGTCAACCGCCTTTAACAGGAGAGATCTGAAAAACAACAACTTCTGAAAGGGAAAAGAGTCCTGGGAAACTAAATGGCATAAATACTCCACTACTATAAAAGCTTCCATAACAGTAGATTAAGCAGTATTAGATACACCAATATCTTTTACAACTGTGTAGTGAAGTGATGGGTACAACCTAAAGTTTTACATCAAGGAACACTTTATAGTCAAAAAATGCTGCTTCAAAGAACCACCACTTATGAAGGTCAGTCATTACTTTAAGCTTGCAGAATTACAAGTTATACTTAAACTCATTTATACTGCTAGAATACTATTTTGCCACTGTTTAATCTCAGTTACGCATAACGTTTCTACAGATTTATCTCCTACATATATGGTGGTAGAAGAGTTGGATGAGACATTTGTTCAAATAGCGGCTTTACTCCAACTCATCAAAACAAACATTATTCCAGGAAAAAGGGACTTTTAGTCACAAGAGAGACCAAATCCTGAAAAGTGGTTATACAAAACATTTTTCACAAAATGGCAAAACAGAGTTGCAGTTTATATATCCAAACACACAGATGTGCACCTGCACACACACCACACACACATAGACCTTGTGAAGATGCTGTGTACAAGTACTTTCTATTCCCACTGCTCAAAAATGCAACTGGAACATTTATTTACATTTCTTAATTTGAGTGACATTTTCCTTAAAATGGCTAAAAATAGATTTCTATATTAGGTAACAAACTCCACAGTAGCTGTGATTTTACTACAGTAACAGATGATGCCTGAATTCTGGCAACAGCAACTTCAAATGTAGCAAAATATTAACAGCATCACTACTAATGTTTTCAGTGACAAATTTCACATTTTAAATAAACAGGCTTGATACTACACTTGACATTTTAAGCAGGAACAGATGTGTATTCAATCTACTTTGTATAACAAAGGAATTCTTTTGTGGCTGCAATGTACAAACCAAGCTGAAGTAGACAGCATTCAGAAACCTAGTGCAAAATTAATTTACATGTTTTAACACCAGTCCTACATCCAACCGATTATGAAACCGCCTCTGTATTTTAACCATTATAAATCCCAATCTATCTATTCAACTTCCTCCACAGCCTTCTGCATCATTATTCATTTACAAAGAAAAACACGTGTTCCAAGACATGGCTAATGAATACCCACTATTAATGCTTTCTAGGGCAAGCAGAAAAAAAAAAGTGCATCCATAATCTAACAGCAGCTGAAATGCAACACAGTGTTCTAGAGAAAAATAACTGAAAACACAGATGAAAGTGCATTAAGTGTCCTGTGGAAGCCATGTCTCAATTACACTACATTCTTTATCCAGTCAGCTGAATGAGCGCTACAGACAGACAGAATTTATTTCAGTAATATAAAAGAGCCAATCAGATATGAAGGTTTCAAATTCAAAATGTATCTGCTTATACTGAAAAAAAATGTTGAAAAAAATACTTTTGTTTCAACATAAACAGGGACTGCTATTCCTACCCCTCATTTCAGTAAATCTCCACATCTGGTAAAACCTGAACAGCAGCATTCTAACCTTTTAATACCACAGCTTAAAACCAAGCATGCTGCAAAACAAAAGGCACTTAAATGTCACATGAAAACAAATGTACAGCAGTATATAAACAGAAGCCATGTGTACTGTAATCTCTCTGGTAAACAGTAAGTAAAAAATACTATTAACTTACTTCTCCTGCCAGTAAAGGTAGCTAACAAAGGAATTATACAAAAGCTGTAGGATCCAACTATGAAGAGGGTCACCAAGGTTACATCACACTGACTTCCTGAAACAGCCGAGGGCATCAGTGTGGAGTTCACAAAAAGACGTGGAGAGAAATCCGTCTGAGTACAGCTGCGAAGCCCTCCTGGTATAGTCATTGAAAAGGATCATAGGAAACAACACATTGCAAGTATTTCAGCCATATTCACCCTCTTGTTTCTTCCACGCTTCCTCTTGGTGAATTAGTGTGGAAAAAATGCAAACGGACAAGCATCAGTGTGAATGTGAACTAGCCAGATAAGGAAGCTGGCCAATCAGACTAGGCAGAAGCAAAATCTGCAGGCTATCATGTAGGATACTCGTGCTGAAATCTATAGCAACAGATTCCTACAGCAAACCCCTTTGTTTAAGGAGCAAAACAGTACAGTGAAGGGGATCAAAAGCCACTCCTTTCATTCAGCATAGTAAAGGAATCAACCTACTCAAAAATGCAAACCGTAAGAATTACATTTGTAGCAGCCAAAAGATTTAGAATAAATATATTCAAAAATACTACAGAGAAGTAGTGCAATGTGGGGTGCACGTTTAACAAAAGTAATAACTTAAGCAGACATATTTAAAAATATACTGTTCATTTATACACATCTGCACGTTTTATTTTAACTTCTCCTTGCATGCCATCAAACCTCTGTTTAAACATGTTTATGAATTTTTATATAAAAATACCTAAAGGGGGCAATTTCTTGCTCCCAAGAGGTGATGCTTAGTTCTTGTTTTATTTCTGAGGAATATGGGTAGCAATTTCTGTGTGTACTAAATATACAAACTTGTTTCCCCTTCTCTTGAATGCATGTCCACAGTTTGTTTTTACGATAATGCCAAACGATATCAGTGTGCCTTTCATTATTCTACCGTACTATCCCCACAGCTTCAGGCTGCGCAAAGCTAAAAGAAACTGACATTCACTACCAGCAATGTGCTTCCCTTGAGAAAACGCTACAGTTCTATATACAATATAGTTTTGTGTGCGCTGGCATGTAGCCATTAAAGCACTAACTGGTGATTATATGGGAAGATGGTTTATTCAAGCATTAAATCCCAGAATCTCTATGGAAGTGTCATGCCTCAATTTTTCAAGCTCCAGACTTGCTATGCAAAAAATAAATAAGCAGGACAGATGTCCTTTTGCTTCACTCTGTAAAAAGTGCAAAGCATTGCAAGCGACCTGTATCTTGGTTACACTCCATGGAGTAAACAAACACCTGTACGCACCTTAAGACTGAAAATTTTGACAGAGCTTTGAATGTAGATCACCACCAACAGGTCACAACAAAGACAAGAAGCAGATTCTGAAATACCAATGAAAGTTCAGTCTTCTCCCTGCAGTTTAGAAGCTTGGATTTTCTGGGATAGCCACACTGGTGCATTATTTACATACAATTTACTACCTCAACTTGAAGACCTCCTTTAGAAAATAATCTTTATTTATTTTATTTATTTGCAGTTTGTTAACTGGGAAAGCCCATTGGGCCAAAATGAGCCCTTTTTCAATGGTGGCCCGGGGAGAAAAGCTCCACGTACAATATTATAAAAATTAAAAACTAAAAAATATTACAAGATTTAAAAACCGCCAGAAACAAATTGACGTAACAACAAAGCATTTTGTGGTATATAGCATAACAAAGCATTCTGTGATGCATGGGATATCAAAGCATTCTGTAGTACACGGCGGTAAAAACATAGCAAGTGTTAGGTTGAATTTGTGAAAGAAAGCTTGAAGGAAGTAGGAGTCAAGTAGGCAGAAGTTAGGAAGGGTGATCTTTATTCTTCAGCTCAGTCTGTTCAAAGTTTACCTTATCTTCCCCTCCTCTAAAGACTAAAAAATATGACCTTGCAATTTGAGCACAGGATGTCAATGTTAAGTCTTCATTTCTAGACTTCTCACAATTTCATCTCTATTCTTGTCTATATTTATACTGATGAATGAAATGGGAATGAAAAATGTACCACTTATTTCGCAAAGAAACATTACAGATTTTCAGAAAACACTGGTCTTTTATTGCAACATCAGTGCAAACTTCACATCCAACTAAACGCCGCCCTCCAAAGAAAACTGAAAATATTGCGTGTCTGATGTTTAACATGTAACACTATGGAGTAAAGGCACACTCAAATCAAAGTGCTGCTGGCAGTGGCAGAATAATCAGGTTATTTGCTGTAAATGGACCTTTACCAGCTTTGTGCTGAACAGGTTCATTACTACAGTGACAAACATCACTATAAAACTGAGTTGACTATGGGCATAGTTTCTAGTGCTAGTACTGTAGAAAGTGCACCTAAGAGGCAATGGTTTGCCTTATACACACACTATCACATAGGGCTGTGCAAGGCAGACCAGCTTAACTCTGAGCTCTAGAAGCGAACTAGGAAAATTAACTGTTCTGTTAAGGATCACACTCTTGAATAACCAAATTTACTTGCCCACATGGTCAAAGTGGAATTCGTGAATCTGTTTTTTTCTGTAAAATCAGGAGTTAAGATTTTAACATGATGTTCCCCACACTGTAGTAAAGTTTTGGTGAATTACAGCACGGTTGCATTGGTCCAGCTTCCTGTATCATAACCACTAGTCCCCAGCCCAGAACATATTTCTTTTGACTGCCAGTGACTATAGTCCTATTTTTTGGCCACCTATACAAATATTTTTTCTTGATGTTTGGAATCTGTTGTTCATTCAGTGTAGTCCTCATTGTTTAATTTTCCTTTTTTGACCAGGTTAGCCACACTAAGCACAGCCTTTTTACTCCAAAGGGATGGCCAATGCAGAATGCAAACTGACTAAAGGCAATTTGACCAAGACACAAGGGGAAACTCCCTACTTTCTTCAAAAAGTGCCATGGATCTTTCACAATCTATCTTAGCTATCGCTAACTTGAACAGATGGGAAGTCAATTTGACATCTCACCCAAAGACTGGCACCCTTAGAAGTGCAGGATCCCATTTTGCTACACTGCTGTGTTAGCACTGGAAAATGAATCAAGCACATTAGTTGGTACGCAAAACCCACACTCTTCTGATTTTTCAAGCAATAAAGGCAAGTGCGCTACCTACTGACAAGGTCTAATGATTTCGGGTAACCTAAATGGGCAAACTTAAACCATTCTGCTTCATCTTCTAGGCTGCTCATGCATTAAACTGATCTACCCTGCTTTTATGTAGACTTCTTCTATTAACTTTAGCTTTCACAGTAGGACACAGTAGGACACAAAGTTAAAATAAAAACTTTTGAGGTATGAAAGCACACAAAACTGATTATGGTTTTACAAAACACATGCAGGGCTCCTTAACAATGTCAGGTTCTTACAAGGTTTGAGTTGCCTTGGTAGATAAAGCAGCAAAGTACTCTTTTTATAAATCAAAACTTTTTACTGAAGCCTTAACCTCCTAGGTACAATATAGAAATCATTAATTTCTTCCATATATTCTACAGTTATGTGCCTATGGTTCAATCATCACCTGGCCAAAAAAAAACAAAAACAAATTTAAGTAACATCTGGCATGCACTGAACCAGCTATCTATCAAGGAGCTCATCCTTGTACAAGAGATTAATTTTTGTATGCTGTGATGATCCCCTACCTAAAGCTAGGGCAGTAACTAAGGAGCCTCAATCCTCACCACGGTCTCCGGTAAAGGAGAGTTACTGAAAGCAGGTATAGAACACACAATTTCCCCTAAGGGTACACTGGGAAACAGGTTCTAAACCTGGGACTGAACTATTTGCTTCAATCCAGATCCCCAAATGACTCTTCACACTACCCACTGAAGAGCAATGCATCCCAGCTCTAGGTATTCAACATACTCACTCAAATATCTGATAATCAACACATACACACACTCTTGGGAAACACTGGCACAGATTCATCTGCTATGTCCTCTTTCCCAAATTATACAGTAAAGCAAGCCGTCACCAGTCAGAATACCATGATACCCTTCAAAAGGGGTGTTTAATTATATCGGGTAAAATAAATGTTGATATAAAAGGTAGCATGAAATCCAAGCATTGAGGCTTTTCAGAGTGGCCCTGGTGTTATCACAATAAGCTTACTTACACTCAGGTTACTGAAACACTTTCTCAATAGCCAACCACAATAAAAAAGTAATAAAGTATTTAATAAATAAAAAAATATTTAAAACGTGTATACACTGAATAACTGATTTCAATAAACCAGAGTTTCACACAGGAATTAGGAAAATAACACTGTAGGATAGTTTTTTTCTTCAATCAGTGTGAAACCTAACTGCAGATCAGTAACTGTCTAAAGATTAACTGAACCTGTCCAATTTAATTAGCTCAGCAAGGCAAGATGATGCTCTTACTTCTGCATGCAAAATAAGAATATATGTCCACTTTTCAGGCTGTTGTCCAGTCTTCAGCAACTGGAATAGCTATTTCCTTCTATTTCTGCTGAACATCTATGGAAAACTGAGTGATAAATACTGATCTGAAAAACAACCACTGACTACTACAACTGCTGCAACTGAACTACACTGACTTCAGTTTGCTCAAGTGCGCATTTTATAGCAGAATCTTTAAAAGCGTCACAGAAAAGCGGTTATGAAAAGAATTCTACTCTCTCATTTCAAACTTTTAAAAAGTAAAAGAAAAACAGCTGCTGTGGAGATTCACATTCCTTTCAGCTCTTGGCACATGATATGAAATGTACCTAGGTCAGCTGAATGTGCACCTTGCATTCTAGAATTTTTTTTTTAACACTGTTTGATTCGAAACATCTTACACAAATCAAAAGAAACAATTAAAAAAAAGCTTACTTTACAAAATTATAGTCCTGGTCATGCTGGCATATATAATGGTGGGTAATTTACAATTATTTACAAAACTGCAGGCCAGACATGGTAGCAGCATACAATATCACGAGACTTATCTTCACATATGCCATTGCCCAAGGGAGTCTTTGTTCATATTCTATCCCTCCTTCCACATCATATTTATTGGAATGTATTAATAGGGACAGATTGTCAGCAAAGTACGACCCGCCTTCTTAGGTGCAGACCCTGGGAGAAATGTTCCGCATACCAGATTTTACCAAAACGGTTGCAAGCCATAATATCAAATTACCACTTAAATACAACAGTGCTTAAAGGACAACAATACAAATTAAAGTTGGCCACAACAAAATTCAAACAAAATAGGCAGTAGGAGGCCATTTGGCAGGTAAGGTCAGTTGTTGTTGTTTTGTCTTTTTCAGCTTTTTCCCTGTAGGCGGTCGCCACAGCGAAAGTCTGGTCCGCTTAATGATTGGCAGTAGATTTTTTACTAAATGCCAAGGTGCTAGCTCGACGTTCAACCTTCCATTATGCAATGTCTTTAAACAGAAGGCTCCACTGCCATGAGGGCCTGTAATTCAGAAAC
Source organism: Protopterus annectens (assembly GCF_019279795.1). Lineage (NCBI taxonomy): Eukaryota > Metazoa > Chordata > Ceratodontiformes > Protopteridae > Protopterus > Protopterus annectens. The sequence goes on from NC_056729.1 coordinate 680,107,903, forward strand.
CCTTCTTGCAGAGGTAATGGCCAACAAAAAGCAGTTTTCCATGATAAATACTTTAACTTTCGGCAGTAGCTGCAGGCTCAAAAGGTTGTAGAGTAAGTTTTTCCAACACAAAATTGAGATCCCAAGCAGGAGTAGGAGCTCGTGGGGTCTTATATTCTTTGCCCTCTAAGAAACTGCTTAAACCAAGGATGAGAGAATAAAGGAGGGTCACAATCATAGTGAGCAGAAATGGCTGCAGCATGGACCTTTATTGAGGAGAAAGACAAACCCTTGTCCAATAATTCCAGTAAGATATTGAAGAGCAACACTTAAATCAGGTTTGGAGACATCAAAGTCCTTTCCTTTGCTCCAAATAAAAAATCTCCTCCATTTATCAGCGTACACTTTCCTGGTACTAGGCCTCCTGGCCTCCAAAATAACATTCAAAACTTGTTGTGGAAGCTGAGACCCTCCAGAGTCTAAAACAGAATATGCCAGGCTGTTAGATGCAGAGACTGAATCTTGACATTGAGGAAGTGACTGCCCTCTTGTGACAGAGGTGCGGAATCAAAGGCAGAGGCCACGGAGGTTCTCGTACTAAACTCCTCAGTAGTGGGTACCAGTGTTGTCGAGGCCAATCCGGTGCTATCAAAATCATGGTTGGCTTGTCTTGTCTGGCCTTCAAAGTACCTTGGGAAGAAGAGGCAGAGGTGGAAAGGCATATACATGCAGATTGTTCCAACTGAAAGATAGAGCGTCCACCTTCAAGCTGTGTGATGAAACATTTTGTGCAAAACTTTGGCAACTGGTAATTTAGTGGAGAAGCGAACAGATCTATGTCTGGAGTTCCCCATAACACTGTCAACTGTTGAAATACATGAGGATCCAATTTCCACTCGTGAGGATCCACTATTTGTCTGCTCAATACATCTGCTAAGGAGTTCTGTGCTCCTGGTAGAAACCTTGCCTGAAGATTGAGGTGTAGATTGAGAGCAGTTTCCACAGAATCATCGCTTGCCTGCAAAGAGGGTAAGAATGGGTTCCCCCTGCTTGTTGATGTACCACATGACAGTAGTGTTGTCTGTTTGAATCAACACCTGCCCTGGAATGAAGTAAATCTTTGAAAGCCATCAATGCAAACTGGACTGCTAACATTTCCTTCAAGTTGATATGCAAATGTTGGAGTTTGACAGGCCACGTGTTTTGCACCCATTTTCCATTGAGGTGTGCTCCCCAAGCCTTGTCCGAGGCATCTGTCGTTAGAATCTGACTCGCCTCTGGCGGGTCACAGAGAGTCCCTTGTTTAGGTGACATTCCTGAGCCCACCACAAAAACTCCTTCTGAATGCAAGGTATTATCTGAATGACAGTGTCTAGATCTTGGCAGTGCTGTGTCCACACATTTTTGAGATACCATTGAAGCTTCCTCATATGCAATTTGGCATTGGGAAGCACCAGAATACAAGATGCCATGAACCCCAAGGCTTGAAGGACTGTCCTTGCAGTCAGCCTGGACCGAGAGACATTTGCTGGAAATAAAGAGAAAGGCTTCTTTGTTTGTCGGGGGTCAAAAAGCCATCTGGGAAGCTGTATTCAGTCTCACACCCAGAAAGCACATGTCCTGAGAGGGTACTAGACTGGACTTTGTTTAGTTCACAGAATACCCTAGGCATCTTAACACTGCCATCACATACTGTAGATGATGAAGAAGTTTGTCCTTTTCTTGTGCAATAATCAGACAGTCGTCCAAATAAGGATAAATCTGTATTCCTCTTAGTCTGAAAAAAGCTATCACTGGAGCCAGAACCTTTGTGAACACTCTGGGCACAGTAGATAAGCCAAAGGGCAATGCAGAGAACTGATAATGTAAATTTCCAGCCAGCGCAGGTACCTCCTGCAACTGGGCCTGATAGGAACATGAAGGTAAGCCTCTTTGAGATCCAGAGTAACCATCCAGTGATGTTTTCCCAACAGAGGTAAAAGCTGTTGTAAAGTCAGCATCTTGAACTTTGGAATGTCCAGGTAAGTGTTGAGGATAGATAAATCCAAAATTGGTCTCCACGTGTTTCCTTTCTTTGGAACTAGAAACAGGCGAGAATAAATCCTAGGCCCACTTCTGACAGAGGAACTGGCTGTATAGCTCTATTTGAAGAAGTAAAGAAATTTGTCTGTGAGCCTCTATCCTTTGCAGGAGGGGCGTCTGGCATGCCTTTGAAAGGAGGCATGGTATGGAAATAGAACTTGTAACCTCGGTTTATAATGTCCAATACCCATTTGTCCTGGGTGACTAAATGCCAATTTTGCTTGAAGAGAGCCAACTTTCCTCCCAAAGGAGCTGCCAGGCAAGAGGAATCTGGCAGCTGAAAATGCAGGTCATTGGGCCTGTTTACGAAAGGACTGGCCCCTGCCCTCACCAGCAGGTTGAGCAGGCGAACTCCATTGTCTCGGCCTGAAGGTACTCTGAGCTCTGCCCCTACCACGCCTAGATCTACCCCTAGACTGAGAATCAGAAGAAGGGTCGTCCACCCTTAGTAGGCCAATTTCTACTAAACTTTGGAGGTTGTACCTGCAAAAAATCTTTGACAGTCTGCATAGACTTAGCCTTGTCTTCCATTTTCTTTAAGACTGACTCCACAGGAGGACCAAACACAACTTCAGACTGCAAAGGGGCATCCAGAATTCTAGACTTAACATGCTCAGACAAATTCTGATCCTTAAGCCAGGCATGCCTACGAATAACTGAACCAGTGGCAGCCACCCTAGAAGAAGCCTGTAAGGCATCAAAACCACATTGCAAAGAGTGCTTACCCACCTGTTCAGAAATATGCACTAAATCCTGCAATTCTTTACACTCTATGCCCTCTGCCAAAGCATCCACTTTAGATCTTAGCTGAGAAAGGAGGAAATTCTGATACTTCAACATATGAAACTGGCAGTTCAAAGCTCTCATTGCTAAAGTAGAAGAGGTATACACCTTCTTACCCCATCTATCCAAAGCTCTAGCTTCCTTATCCAGAGGAACTGGATTCTTAACAACAGAGGCTCTAACACCCTTAGGCCCCTGACTAATAGTTTCTGGGTCCGCCCTAGGACTCTTATACAGATATTTATGAGCCTCAGGCACCCTGTAATACCTGTCGGTTTAACTGGGGCAGGAGGCACAGAATCTGGATTAAGGGAAGCTTCGAGAAAACATCTGAAACAACATCCAAAACCGGAGGTATAGCTAAGGGTCTATGCTGTGGTAAAAACAAGAACTCCCTAAGCCTCTTCCGGGAATCAGAGTAATCCTGTCCCTCCCACTTAAAATGCTCCCTCATGGAATGGAGAGTTTCTGAAAATGAAAAATCCTCTGGAGGAGAAGCAGAAGGTGGAATCCTCTGCATCAGAATCAGAATAAGGAGGAAATCTTGAATGTCCTAAGTAGAAGACTCTGAATCATCTGAGGCCTGCTCCAAACTTTCAACTCTGGCTCCATCCTGGGCCTCTTATCAGGAGGGCATAGAACCTCTAATTAAAGTAATCAAATCCTCTGCCATTTTAAGTATGTGCTTTTAGGCACAGACCCTGAAGAACCAGAACTGACACCAGAGGAAGGCAAAACAGACCTGCCCTTAGAAGGAGCCTTAGAAACAGTAGCAGAAGGCCTAACCACCTTAGGCATAGAAGGGAGAATAGTAACCTGAGAGGCCCCTTCAGCCTGGCCTGCCTCCTGAGAGGCCACATCTTGTAAAATCAAAGTTTCCCCCGGGACTCAACAGAAACTTCAGCCGGATCCACCTGTTCAGCTGTAGCTTCTAAAAGGTCCGGTCGAACGGACGAATCATCCTGCCTAGGCTTTAAAGATTTGTCTGCGCTTCTTAGTAGAAGCGGCGCCGGAACATCCGGCGGCATATTATAGTTACACCTCTTGCCAAAGACTAACCTAGCAATCTAACCTCCGTTTTATAGTGCTTATTAAACCTAGCACAAAACCGACACCCGACTATGTCGTGCTCCGGTCCCAAACAAAGGAATACAAAGCGGTGGTAATCCCTATCGGTATCTGTTTCCCACAAGAAATACAATTATTCACTTTTTCTGACATCCGGTAAAGTAACTGAGGCAAGAAAAACAAAAATATTCCCCAGCGGGTACCAGCCAACTTGGTATCGGTCTGAAACTCCAGCGAAAAATTTCAGAAAGCGAGCGGCACTTGCAACTCTGCTTCTGCATCGGACCATGCGGCAAAAAAGACTGAGGATATGACGTCGGTCATGCGCCTTTATACCCTGACGCTCTGATGTCAGATCTAGGCGCCCATGACCGACGTCAGCCTAATACTTTGGTATTCGGGCCGACCGAGGACAGCGGACTACCCATAAGTAAGGACTGCAGCAATGTGAGATGAAGAACATCTGAGTGATAAATACTGATCTGAAAAACAACCACTGACTACTACAACTGCTGCAACTGAACTACACTGACTCAGTGCCTGCGTTTTATAGCAGAATCTTTTAAAAATCACAGAAAGCGGTTATGAAAATTCTACTCTCTCATTTCAAACTTTTAAAAAGTAAAGAAAAACAGCTGCTGTGGAGATTCCATTCCTTTCAGCTCTGGCACATGATGACATCACTCTAGGTCAGCTGAATGGCACCTGCATTCAGAATTTTTTTTTTAACACTGTTTGATTCAAACATCTTACACAAATCAAAGAAACAATTAAAAAAAAAGCTTACTTACAAAATTATAGTCCGTCATGCTGGCATATATAATGCAGGGTAATTTACAATTATTTACAAAACTGCAGTCAGACATGGTAGCAGATACAATATCGGATATCTTCACATATGCCATTGCCCAAGTGGTTCATATTCTATCCCTCCTTCCACATTGTATATTTATTGGAATGTGTTTACCAGGACAGATTGTCAGCAAAGTGACCCCTTCTTAGTGCAGACCCTGGGAGAAATGTTCCGTACACAGATTTTAAAAACACAAATATAATATCAAATTACCAAATACAACAGTGTAAGGACAACAAACAAATTAAAGTTGGCCACATAAAATTCAAACAAAATAGGCAGTAGGAGTACATTTGGCAGGTAAGGTCAGTTGTTGTTGTTTGTCTTTCGGCTTTTTCCCTGTAGGCGGTCGTCACAGCGGAAATCTGGTCCGCTAATGATTGGCAGTAGATTTTTTACTAAATGCCAAGGTGCCAGCTCGACGCCCAACCTTCAACGAAGGCTTGCCCATTTATGCATGCATGTCTTTTGAACGCTACCCAACCGCGGGGAGGACATGCAGACTCCACACAGAAGGCACTCCCCAAGCCAAGCTGAGAATCGAACGGGAGAACCGCTTGCTGTGAGGTAACAACGCTACAGCCGTACAACCACAGCATCAAACGCATTATAACCAAATTTCAGAAAATAAAACAATCCTTCAGTAAGTTAACTTGCACAGAATTGCAATGGATATCAATTTGACAGACCTTAAGGACAGCAAGAGAATTTCTGGCGTACAAAATGATAGTTTACCTATAAAATTTGATTGGCAGAGGTATAAATGCGCAGGTTAAGTGAACTACTATAGCGACAATACAGAAAGCAGAATGCAGTGAGAAGAGGTGTGTATGAGTTGAGGAAGGAGGAGGGGGAGAGAAAGCAGAACAGATCCTATGGTAAATGGAGAAAAACAGATTATGCACGGAGCTAATTGGTAGAGTAGGATAATATTACGGAGTACAAGTAAGAGCTAAAAATGTGAAGATTGTGGATTTACAACAGCTGTGATCAGAGTAAAACTGCTGTAGGACAGATCCAGAAGACCAGGAGTAGCTGCTTGAGTTGGAATTTGAACTAACTGAATGTTAATGTGCTTTTGTTTAAACTGTATGGGCAAGATAGTCCATAGTCTAATGACACAGGAGGAGTACAAGGAGTCACTGACATGGTTATTACAAGTTACACAAAGTGGTTTGCTTGTGGGGCACAGACTTCTATTGGGGAGTATTCTTCTATTACGCTGCTTAGAGCTGGGCATTGTTCAGGTTTGCAGGTGAGTTTGTGTGGGACAATTAGTTGTGAAAAGTTAAGAAGGCATATAGTTCTAGCAGAACAAGCTCTTTAACAGTAAGATAGTAATAGGCCTTGTAAGACTAGTTACCAACACATTTTTGACTTTGTTGTAACATTAATCAAGACGATTTGATTGGGAAATCTATTGATTATGCAGTATGGGCTCAGCATAAAGGAGAGTTGTGATCAAGTGGATTGAAGCACTGTTTTCTTGAGAAACTGGTTAAGGAAAGAGATTCCTATAGGATGTCAAGATTTTGATGAGTTTTTCTTACAGTTTTTTTGTATGGTAATCAAAATTCATCACCAGTAACACCTAGAAGTTTTAAATGGGATACCAGTAAATTCTGTTACTGGTTCATGAGGTTATGGTGACAAGATTTTTTTGGATTGAGAGTTTTGAGATAAATACATTTAACTTAGATTTTTGAGGGGTCAGGAACAGCTGGGAGTTGGACAGTCATGATTTGAATGATGCGAGGGACTTTTGGGTTAGGTTTAGTAGTTCATCTAGATTTGATGTACAGATCAGCGTAGAGTCATCTGCATATTGTACAATGGTAGCATGTTTGCAAGCTGCATCAAGATCTTTGATGAATATGTTACATAGAGGTCTAAGAATGGATCCTTGAGAACTGAAGTGGGATCCTTTGGAAAGGGAAAGAGCAAATTAGAAAAATAAATCGAATTTGTGGGAACAATACAATACAGGAGTGAGGTTTAAGGGAAGGCAGGAATTTTGCAATTTATGTAATGTTGAATAGCAGCTGCTATAAAAAAACAAAAATGTCTATAATGCATGTAAGTGAAAACTGTTAATATGGTTTGTTTTCCTTTCTATTAACATATGTGCCTGTGTGTTGGGTAATAAAACTTAACATGTTTAAAAAGAATGTATAATTGGGGAACTCCAAATGAGATGGGGAGGAAGGCGGAGAGTATGTTCTACCCTTTTATATATCAGGATCTGTCAGAGTGGTAGTTCATAAACCAAGCAATAGGAGTCAAGTCATAGGGAGGACAGTTTTGAAAAGAGATGTGCATGTGTATGGAAGACGCTCAAAAGCTACATACAGTTCTAGGAAAACTCATATCACGCTGTGTGAGATGCAAAAGCTTACTGTCAGTGATATGTTTGATAAGTTGGGATTGTACAAAATGTCTTGAAGATCTTAGCAATGTGGGACAGCATGCCAAGGGGATTATAGATGAAGATGCTAGTAGAGGTACCTACACCTTTGTCTACTGGGAGACTGTAGGATTTTTTCCTAGTGCTGGCATATGATTTTCTTTGAGTGTTTAAATTAAGATGGATTCTTGGGATGCTAGGATAGCAGCAGCTATTTTTCAAGTATGTGGGTAAATTGTCTAAAGCTAGGAAGGTAAGTTTTAGCTGGAGAAGTTTTCATAATGTAGCAGTGAGAAAAGGGCAGAAGTAGAAATATATATTGGAAGTTATGTGATTTAGGGATGGAAGTGTTGGTGTAGTGCTAGAGTTATTTCTAAGTGGAAGTGTTTGAATGAAATAGGAATTGAAATGTCTTTGTATACTTTGTGAGCTAGTGGAGGGGTAGGTTCTGTAGCATGACTTGAGCGAGCACATGAGTTTAACTGTGGATCACAAGAGTTTAGGATTCTTATGGTTTGTTTTGTGAAGGTTTAAATGCTGTGTTTTCTTGTCATGTTCAATTCTGTTTTTTTTTTTCTTCTTTTTTTTTAATTTGGTTTCTGAGTTGTAAAAAGGCTGAGTTTTTGGGCTCAAATTTTGGTTGGTAGAAAGGAAGGCTGGTCTTTCTGAGATGGGATACACATAGGTAGGCCTAGGTGAGAATTACTTGTTGAATCTAGTTGATTTAATACATTTTTGCTTATGGCTAACTGAAGTGTGTTTTTACATTAAAAAGATTGTCTGCAATTCCAGAAAAAAAAAAACACAGGCAGGAATAAAGTGACAACTACTTGTAGTTAGTTGGTACCTTTTAACTTTTGGCTGACCAAACTGTATTTTAAATTAAGACTGGGAAATGCATGAGGAGGCTTAAAGTGAGACCGCTTTATCAGTCAGAGGGCTTTTTATGGACTTTGTTGCTTGGTGTTAATCTGCTCTTGAGAGTTACTTTCGCTGTACTTTTACATTAAGAAATTCCAGGATTACCCATCTTGTGGCAGAAGGTGTTTACCTGGTCTCTCTGCGCTCCCTGGAGTGCTTCCCAACTCCAAGTGTAGGCAGTTATTGCCAGAGGGGACAAGAGTTGTTTTCGGCTTTCTTCTGTCTGCTATAAATTAGGTGCATGTGTGCAGTGCTGCTCACTGTGCCACTGCAGTTAGTCGTGTCCTATATAGTAGCAAACACTTGGCTTATAAACTTTACGTATAAGGCTTACATAGTTAGGATTATAACCTGCAACATGGAAAGGTTTTGTGCAATGTTAAGCTTAGGTCAGTTAGTTAAGCAAGTCGAACAGCTTTAACACCAAATCATAGCATTAACATCTAGCCTTAAACCTAGATACCACTCAGGCGGCCCATGAAAAAACACATTCCTAAACCATAATAGCCCAACCATGATACAGGTCCAAACAATATGAATATGCAATCTCCTAAGTCTCTGTGGCCAGCTTGGTGGATATAGGCATACTGAGAATGTAGCAATTGTCTCATACTCAGACAACTTTTTAATCCTTAAATAAGCCAACACAGTATGCAATAGATGTACATGTACAACTTCTTTGGAAGCAAAAATCTCACAAACATTGCTGTCAAGAACACACAAGTAAACAATACATCCTTCACAAATATTGCTCACCACACACAGACCTTCTTACACTGGGGCACTTAAAAGAAAACCTTCCCAAACCTCAAAGACCTCCTAAGTGATCAAACAGCAGAATTTATCCTCATCAATCATTAAAACACACACCAAAAGCTAAACCAAACACCACTCACAAACCTGCACCCAATGACCCCCAAAGAACAAAGTCCAAAAGTTAACTTGTCCTAAAGGATTCTTTTGTATGACACACAGATGTCTCTCAGCAGGATGGACAAGATAATGGTTAGTTGCCTATCTAAAACCAAGATCAGTAACATCATACATGCACAAGTCACTGCAGATACCAATATGATTCTATCATAGTCCACGTGGGTGTAAATGACCAGAGGTGTACACCACTGGACTATATGAAGAGACCCATTATGATTTCTCTGAGTTTGTGTCACAGACGGGTATGCACCTTGCACTGGGCAGCATTCTAATGTCACCAAAAATGATGCCACAATATGAGCAGAAAATGACAGATTTTAATACTTGGCTTAGTTTCTAGTGTCACTCCAGGGGGATTCAATATCTATTAGCATGGAAGGACATGGTTAACTGACATTTCTTTGTAAGGATGGTCTGCACCTGTCTCCCCCAGGCTTTCGGACAACAGTTAAAAATCTATCCATTCTTTTAGAACATTTATTTAGGCAATTTTAAAGTGACAAAACTACTAAGTTAGCAAAATAAAAAAATTCAAAGCAGTCAAGGTGTTACTGCTCAATGCTGGGAACCCAACCAATAAACTCCACACCCTACAAAGCTCTCCTCACTCTGGAGAATGTGGACATCTGTGGCATTACTGAGACTTCATTTAAAACCACAGAAAGGACTTTGGCAGTACAAGGCTACATGGCCCCTCCACATATTACAGCAGCACAGATGGGGGCTAAAGGTAGAGGTGTCTTGATCTACATTAGCAACAAATGCAACTCCAGGTTGGTTAAACAGGATGATGCCCTGGAGTTCATCCACATCCCAAGTCTCCATAAACAAGGTTACTTACCATGTCCTGGCAAGCTAAAAGTCACACACTGACTCACAAAGCTCACAGCTCTCACCTAGACCTAGTAGAAGGTCTCACCATTCAACCAAATACTCTATTCATGGAAGACTAACTACTCCTCTATAGACTGGAAAATGTATACTGCCTCTAACTCACACGCACATTTCCTACGTTATCAACAAAAACACCCTGGACCAAATAGTGTGCTCTTCAACCAGAGAATCGCAAATACTGGACCTAGTACTCAGCATAGGAGAGCACTGCACCCTTCTCTATGTCATAGCCTCATTGGTGAGGTTGGACCACAAATTGGTTTCTTTTGAAATAAAAATTAACCTGTACAAAAGAACTAAACCAGTAACAGGAACTATTCTACAGAAAACTACATCCAATTAAGAGATAGTTTGTCAAAATTCACAACTCCCTTAAACCCCGAGAAAACCACTATCTATGCAGAATTATTCACATGAATCCTGTACAACATGTAAATGCCTGCATTCAGGCTACAATTACCAATCAGAAGCAAGCCCAACTCTAACGCAAATCAACCCCACTGATGGAATCCTTACATTAATTATAACAAAAGATAAAAAGTCATGGCCAAAAATCAGAAAAAGCAACTCTTGGAGACAACAGCTCTCCGATTCGATTAAACAAGAAACTAAGAGGTCCAAATAAAGTCCAACAAGGCCAATTACGTCAGGATAGCCTCCCAGGCTTAGGACAATCACAAGGCCTTCTTCAGCTAGGTCAGGAACCTTAACTCATTACATTCGAGTTACCCCCTCTCCAGGTACACCTACTGACGTCTCTAGGCATCAAATATTGCTTGCTCATATATGCATCAATAATTCTAAAATCATGTCATATACAAGGTTTTAAGATTTCATCTTAAACTTGCACAATGGCAAACTCAACTGCATTAATATTTGACCTCTGTCTTATGCAGGTAAATAGATATTAACCGTTGTTTTTATGATATTCATTTACATAGATATAATTTTCACATTTTTCTAAATATCTCAACAAGTAACACAGATAGAACTACTTAGCCTCATATGAATGCATGCTCTCAGCTAGATGAATAAAATGCTGCTGACAGTATGTGTGTAACTTGAGCAGTTGCTGAGATATTGTACGTTGTTTATAAAATATTACAAATGTAATAGTTACGGTGTTTACTGTGACTTATAAAATTTGGTTCACGACCTAGAACCTAAAGAATACTACTATAAAAATATTTTGTGCTGCAGACTTTGCCATTCATACTTCTTTCATAACCACTATGGATTCCAGAGATATGAACATTTGTTTGAAATGTGAGGACAATTTTAATCCGTCAAAAGGCTTAGGTTCCGCCCAATGGAAGTTGCAGTGCAAACTTCCTGAGCTCCATTGGATTGAATGAGTTAAAGATAACACTTAATAGGGGGCAAAACTGATCATAAATGGCACAACCTTCACTGACCAGGGTGACATAGTGAATCTACTGTTAGATAAATCTAGCTACAACCTCGGCCCCTACTCTGCCTCTCCCCCAACTATCAACAGGGAGCAGGTCCTGGCAGCACTCAATAAGGCCAAAAACACTGCTTCAATGGGCCCAGACACCACACCTGGTTGCCTTCTAAATAGTCTTAGACATGATGTAACAGGATCAATTGAGGCACTACTCAATTACAGTCTCAAAACTGGATATGTGCCAGGTGAATGGAGGCCCACAACAGTCATCTCTCTTCATAAGAGAGAACCATCAACTGATCCAGGGAACGACAGATCATCAGTCTGACAATTCATTCCATGGCTGTGCATATTAGATGCATCATGGAAATGAAGGATATTGACAACCTACAGACACTGGACCCATTCCAGTTTGGCTTTAAGGGAAGGTCTTGCGTACTCAACCTGGTAGACTTTTTCTTGGGAGTCACCAAGGCTAAAATGGTGCATACTGCCTACCTTGACCTGGCAGAGGCATTTCATACAATACCCCATTCAGGTATTATTGACAAACTTTCAGAACTGGACAAATCCCAACATAGCTTGCAGGATTGCTGTCTGGCTCATAGACACAAACCAAGTCAGGATCAGTGAGACCACTTCCACCAGGAGACCTATCACCAGTGGAGTACCCCAAGGCTCTGTATTGGACCCACTCCTGTTTGGGATCTACTTCTTTGAAGTCAAAGCTAATGTCAAAGGCTTCTAGCTCACCAAGTTCACAGACGACTGTAAATTGGGAATTAGCATAGATTTCCCCCCATGACCCCAACATCATACAAGGTGGTCTAATGCAAACAAATGACTAGTGGCAAAGCCACGGATTAAAGCACAACCTGAAGAAATGCATTAATGTCCTTTGGGAAATCGTTCACCCAAGCTAATTATTCCACTGATAAAACACCCTTAAGAGTATTTAAGGATCTGGGAACATACCCAGACAATCTAGCCTTTGACCAACACATAGCGAAGATATTAAGAAAATCATTCTATGTTGTCCAACTCATACAGAAGGGTTTGGCATCCAGATCAAAAGAAGTTAACGTACCACTCCAACTCCCTTATTAGACCTATCACTTAGTACAATGTCCCCCTTTGGGATGTACCAAACCAGGCACTTGACAGTTAGGATGTCCTCAAAGGTTCCTCACAAGGAGAAGGGTATGAATACCCTACCCTATATAGACGGACTCAAGGCAACATCGCTGTACTCTTCCCCCTAAAGGTTACTGAGAGGCAATCTGTGCCAGGCCTACAAGGCATCCTCAGATCCATACTTGATAAATCTCTTCCACATCCACAAAACAAACAGCACCAAAAACACTACATCCAAGGACCTGAACTTTGCCTGTGCCCCAAAGTATTCCTACACTATGGAATAAGCTCCCCCTATCCACGTGAAGCAGAGATAATCACTGATCTTATTTTAAGAAAACCTTGATAATTGGATGGGAAATCATAAACTCATTCCTGGTCTACCCCCCATGTCTCTTATGGATACAGTTTGACAAGTAAATTAATCCCCAACTTACTCCCTTACATATCCATTGGCTACCCCCCTGCTAACCTACCCCACCACATAAAAGTTCAAGGTACTCTGGGACAAAACTGGGTGGGGTTGCATGGTTAGGCTTATAAAGACCCTGGTAGTTATTAGTTTAGTATAAATACATACAACTGCTCATGCTAGAAACAGAGCTATTGTAGGGAGCAATGTAACACTGCTAAAGGAAGAAATAAAACAAACAAGTGATCACTGGACACAAAGTGTGACATTCAAATTAAACAAAAAAAAAACAGGAGAATGTGAAGACCTGTGATTTAAGCCAACAGTCAGTAAACAGCTATGTGGTCACCCTATTGGTTTTATCTGTGAGAATGCTCACTCTAAATGGTAATATTCTCGGCTTAAAATAAATGTCATTTCTGTAACGTGTCCTCTTAAGGGTATATCCACCTCCTGCCACACCACAACATATTTCAAGTACTGGGCAAGGACAGCAAAGGAAAGTAAACAGACTGGTATGACAATTCTAAAACTACTTTTGGGAGAATATCTGCACTAAGTTGAAACTGGTTTAATGACAATTCTAAGACAAGTTTTTGGGAGAAGTTGTATTTTACTCCTTTATCAGATCAGATCTTTGAGAATAACCCTATCAACTTCCTGACAAATAAGGGGCTGTAGCCAAGACAGCTTACAGGCAGAAGTCATGAATTCCAAGGAAAGGGCTCTCCCATCCATACTTCTCAACATGTAGGGACCGAAAATGGAACAAAAGCTCTTGAAAAGTGGGTACTTCCAGCCACAAGTCTGGACTTCTAATTAGGAAAAAGTGAGCTTTTGAATAACCAAATGGCACATAACTCTTCCTGCTTCCAGTAAGAATGATGGATACTACTCAAACACAAGCTTAAAAGTGACAAAATGATGAAAAAATTATATGTACATTAAGGAGTGTAAAGTCTGTAGAATTTGATGAAATGTGTAACAATGTTATCACAAGTCATTAATTTTTGCTTCTGAAAAAGGGAAATGTAAAATGTGTCCTCTGTTTAAATTACTGGTGCCACTAGTAGGTTAGTGTAGTAGTGTTTTTTTGTGTACTAGACAGTTTCAAAAATCACATGTTGAAAGGAAGATTCAGGAAATTGTGCGAAGGGGTAAATCAAGTCACACCTCCAAAAATAAGTACACTATGTTGAGGGGTAAATCAGGCCAGAAAATAGGAAAGTTCCTCCAAAACAGTTCCTCCAAAACAGGGACAGCTGAGCAGTCCATCTCCATTACATTAACTTTAGTGCCAGTAAACCAGCCAGATTAATGGAAGGAAGGGCAAGCATATCAAACAGCTGATTTCCCAAGAGGAAGAATGGTTCTTCAAAGGAGAACAAAATATGCAGAATGCCTTTAAAGGGCTGTTTAGCCAATCAGTACAGAGACATTTCTGCCCTGCACAAGACGGTGATGTATCAAGATGAAAGAAACATGCACCTTGTCCACCTTATAATTAAGCTCGATGTCAAACATGTATCAAAGATAGACACTACCACCTGCAAACAGACTAAGGGGGCACAGGATAGCATCCCCCACGTAGAATACGACTTACAAGTGAAAGACTTTAGACACTTATGCTGGGAGATCCGCTGGAAGCACAGGCAGTAATGAACACCGGACGTGTAAATGAACAGCTGTCTAATTCCAATTAAGGGATTCCTGTTGTAACAGTATCTTGAGAGCCTAAAACCACAACCTTCTTAGCCACCATGTCGTAACAAGTAAAAATTCGCTGAATTTTGCCAGGAGGGACATCTAAACTATTAGGACAAACATTTTCTTCCCTGCTGGAAGGAGACTGCATTCCCTCCTTAACTCTTTACTGTCCAGATGAAACTGAGCAGAGCTGGAAATGGACCACACTCTGGCATGTAAAAGGGTCAGTCCCTAGGATGCCCTACTTCTGAGAGACCCTAACAAAAATTTCCCTTATCTACAGATGCAACTTAGAACTGCAGTCATAACCACCTACCAGAAAATTCACTTTTCTATGGAACATGGGCAATTGTAAGACGCATCCCACTACAAGCCCTTTACTGCCTCACTGCTCAAGGGAAAAAGTGAGCTTTTGAATAACCAAATGGCACATAAAGTACAGTTTTGTACCTACCATAAATGTAGATGTTCGAGGATTCCATTGCTGCAGTCCTGACTATTGGGTATAGTCCGCGTCCCAGTCGGCCCGAATACCAGAGTATAAGGCTGACGTCGGTCAGGGCGCATTAGACTGACGTCAGTACGTCAGGGTACTAATGCACATGACCGACGTCATATCCTCAGTCTTTTCTTGCCCCAGATGTCAGAAGATCCTAAAAAGACAAGTCCCAAAAAACCTGCACCAAAAACATGTACAATATAGACAACAATATATACAAAAATATAAGCATGTAAACTCACCTACACAACCACCCCTAAATACAGAGGGAAGGAGGGAGGAAAATTGGACTGCAGCAATGGAATCCTCGAACATCTACATTTATGGTAGGTACAAAACTGTACTATGTTCTTCGTCTTCCATTGCTGCAGTCCTGACTATTGTGTAGAATCCCAAAGCAGAGGTAAGGGAGGCTGGCAAATTATAAAGAAGTAGGAGCTGACAACATGCCTTGCAAAACAGCTGTGGCAAAACCAGCCCTAGACTTAGAGTAGATAGGAAGGTGATAATGCTTAGAGAAAGTATGCACTGAACTCCAAGTAGCTGCTTCCAAAATATCCTTAGTTGCCACCCCCCTTAGAAATGCTGTTGAAGTGGCAGTAGCCCTAGTGGAATGAGGCCTAATCCCAGCTGGAATCTCTTTGCCATGATGGGAATAACAAAATGCAATGCAAAGCCAATCCACCTAGAAATAGTTTGTTTTGACACAGGCTTGCCCTGAGAACTCAAAGCAAAAGAAACAAACAACTGCTGAGACTGCCTAAAATCCTTAGTCCTGCTTAAATAATAACGCAATTGCCTGTGTACATCTAAAGTGTGCAAAATCTTTTCCCCTTTATTTTGAGGTTCTGCAAAAACGTAGGCAAATGAATAGTTTGGTTTAAAGCCACACTAGAAACCACCTTAGGCATAAAAGAAGGATTAGTACGTAATGATACCCTATCCTTATGGAAAATCAAAAGGGCTCTACTGCCATAAGGGCCTGCAACTCAGACACCCTTCTTGCAGAAGTAATAGCCAGCAGAAAAGCAGTCTTCCATGACAAGTATTTCAATTCAGCAGTAGCTGCAGGCTCAAAAGGTTGTAGAGTAAGTTTTCCAACACAAAATTGAGATCCCAAGCAGGAGTAGGAGCTCTACGTGGGGTCTTATATTCTTTGCCCTCTAAGAAACTGCTTGAACAAAGGATGCGAAAACAAAGGTGGGTCACAATCATAGTGAGCTGAAATTGCTGCAGCATGAATCTTTATGGAAGAGAAGGACAAACCTTTGTCCAACAATTCAGTAAGATATTGAAGAGCCACACTCAAATTAGGCTCAGAAATCTCCAAATGCCTTGCTGTACTCCAAAATAAAAATCTCTTCCATTTTTCTGCATACACTTTCCTTGTACTAGGTCTTCTAGCTTCCATAATCACATTTAAAACTTGTTGAGGAAGTTGAGACCTGCTGTGTTTCAACACAGAATATGCCAAGCTGTTAGATGAAGAGAGTGTAGCTTGACATTGAGCAGATGACCTTCCTTCTGAGATAACAGATGAGGAATCAGAGGTAAAGGCCATGGAGGCTTCTTTACCAGACTCCAGTAGAGGGTACCAGTGTTGCCGAGGCCAATCTGGAGCTATCAAAATCATCCTTGGCCTGTCTTGTCTGACCTTTAACAGTACCTTTGGAAGAAGAGGTAGAGGTGGAAAGGCATACACATGAAGGTTTTTCCAACTGAAAGACAGAGCATCCACTTTCCAAGCCGTGTGATGAAACCCCTTTGTGCAATACTTTGGCAGCTGGTGGTTTAGTGGAGAAGCGAACAGATCTATGTCTGGAGTTCCCCATGACACTGTCAGTTTCTGAAATACATGAAGATCCAGTTTCCACTCGTGGGGATCCATGATTTGTCTGCTTAACACATCTGCTAAGGAGTTCTGTGCTCCTGGCAGAAACCTTGCCTGAAGAGTTAGTTGCAGGCTTAGCGCAATCTCCCATAAAATCATTGCTTGCCTGCATAGAGGATAAGAATGTGTTCCCCTTGCTTGTTGATGTACCACATGACAGTTGTGTTGTCTGTTCGAATCAACACCTGCCCTGGAAGAAGTAACTCCTTGAAAGCCATTAATGCAAACTGGACTGCTAACATCTCTTTCATGTTGATATGTAGATGGTGTAGTCTGGCAGGCCACTTGTCTTGTATCCACTTTCCATTTAGATGAGCTCCCAAGCAATGTCCGAGGCATCTGTCGTCAAGATCTGACTTGCCTCTGGCCGGGTCACAGAGAGTCCCTTGTTTAGGTGACATTCCTGAGCCCACCACAAGAATTCTTTTGAAGGCAAGGTATTATTTGAATGACAGTGTCCAAATCCTGGCAGTGCTGTGTCCATACATTTTGAGATACCATTGTAACTTCCTCATATGCAGTTTGGCATTGGGAAGCACCAGAATACAAGATGCCATGAACCCTAATGCTTGAAGGACTGTCCTTGCAGTCAGCACGGACTGATGAGATAGTTGATGGAAGTAAAGTGACAGACTCTTTTGTTTGTCCGGGGTTAAAAAGGCCATCTGGGCTGCTGTATTCAGTCTCACACCCAGAAAGCACATGTCTTGAGAGGGTACTAGACTGGACTTTATTTCGTTCACAGAATACCCTAGGCATCTTAGCACTGCGATAACATATTCCAGGTGCTGTAGAAGAACTTCCTTTCTTGAGCCAGAATCAGGCAGTCGTCCAAGTAAGGATAGATTTGAATTCCTTGAAGCCTGAAGTAAGCTATCACTGGAGCCAGAACCTTTGTGAACACTCTGGGCAGTAGATAAGCCAAAGGGCAATGCAGAGAACTGATAATGAGAATTTCCGCTCAAACCTCAGATATTTCCTGCAACTTAGCCTTATAGGCACATGAAGGTAAGCTTCTTTGAGATCTAAAGTTACCATCCAGTGATTTTTGCCCAGCAGAGGTAAAAGCTGTTGTAACGTCAACATCTTGAACTTGGGAATGTCCAGATAAGTGTTGAGGATAGATAAATCCAAAATAGGTCTCCACGTGTTTCCTTCTTTGGTACAAGGAACAGGCGAGAATAAAATCCTAGGCCCTTTCTGATACAGGGACTGGCTGGATGGCCCCTATGTGAAGTAACTGTAAAACTTGCTTGTGAGCCTCTTTTCTTTGTTGAGGAGGAACGTCTGGCATGCCTTTGAAAGGGGCATTGTATGGAAATAAAATCTGTAACCGTGGTGAATGATATCCAACACCCATTTGTCTTGAGTAATTAAATCCCAGTTTTCTTTGAAAAGAGACAGTCTTCCTCCCAAAGGAGCTGCCAAACGTGAATCTGCTGGCAGCTGAAAAGACAGGTCATTGGGTCTGTTTACGAAAGGACTGACCCCTGCCCTCACCAGAAGTCTGAGCAGGTGAACTCCCTGTTCTAGTCCTAAAAGAACCTTGAGCCCTGCCCCTACCACGTCTAGACCTACCCCTAGACTGAGAATCATAAGCAGGATATGTCCACCCCTTAGCAGGCCAATTTCTACTAAACTTCGGTGGCTGCACCTGCAAAAAATCTTTAACAGTTTGCATAGACTTAGCTTTGTCCTCCATTTTCTTTAAAACTGCTTCCACAGGCGAACCAAACAATACATCAGACTGTAAAGGAGCATCCAAAATCCTTGTCTTAACATGCTCAGCTAAATTCTGATCCTTCAACCAGGCATGCCTGCGAAGAACAGAACTGGTAGCAGCCACCCTCGAGGAGGCCTGTACAGCATCAAAACCACATTGCAAAGAATGCTTACCCACTTGTTCAGACACATGAACCAAATCCAGCAACTCTTTACACTCAATACCTTCCGCCAAAGCATCCACCTTAGATTTCAATTGTGAAAGGAGATAATTCTGATATTTTAGCATGTGAAACTGACAATTCAAAGCTCTCATGGCTAGAGTGGAAGAAGTATACACTTTCTTTCCCCACCTATCCAAAGCCCTTGCCTCTTTATCAGTGGGAACAGGATTTTTAACCACAGAAGCCTTTACACCCTTAGGCCCTTGAGAAATAGTTTCTGGGTCCGCCCTAGGACTCTTAAACAAATATTTATGAGCGTTGGGCACCCTATAATACCTATCAGGCTTAACAGGAGCAGGAGGCAAAGAGTCAGGGTTCAGGGAAGCCTCTGCAAAAACATCTTCCACCACATTCAACACAGGAGGAATAGCTAAAGGCCTATGCTGGGGTAAAAACAAGAACTCCCTAAGCCTTTTCCTGGAGTCAGAGTAATCCTGGCCTTCCCATTTAAAGTGCTCCCTCATGGAATGCAAAGTCTCTGAAAATGAGAAATCCTCAGGTGGAGAAGCTGTAGGGGTGGAATCATCCACATCAGAATCAGAATAAGTAGGATACTCCTGCATATCTTCCACAGAAGATTCTGAAGCCTCTGAACACTGTTCAAAATTATCAAACTCCGGTTCCACCCTAGGCCTCTTATCAGGCGGGGGCATAGAACCCCTAATCATAGTAATCAAATCTTCTGCCATTTTAAGCATATGTTTCTTAGGAACAGAACCCGAAATGCTAGGAGAAGCCCCACTGAAGCTGAAGTAGGCCTACCTCTCAAAGAAGTTTTGGCAACAGAAGGAGAGGCCCTAACTACCTTGGGAAGAGAGGGAAGAACAGTCACCTGAGAAGCCCCTCAGCCTGGCCTACCTCCTGAGAAGGCACATCCTGTAAGAGTAAAGTTTCTGCCTGGGACTCTATGGAAACTCCTGGCAAAACCTCCGGCTCCACTGAGCCTTCTAAAGAACCGACGTCCGGGACTGCCGGTTCCTCAACCCTAGGCTTCACTGTTTTATCCTTGCGCTTCTTGAGGAAGCGGTCGGAGCATCCGACGGCATTTTATAATTGCAACGCTTCCCAAACACCAACCTGGCACAGTCTAACCTCCTCTTAATAGTGCGTTTGTTAAATCTAGCACAAGAGCGGCAACCAACAACGTCGTGCTCAGGCCCTAAACAAGGAATACACAAGGTATGATAATCCCTATGAGGTATCTGTTTCCCACAAGAAATACAGTTATTCACTTTTTCTGACATCCGGTAAAATACTGAGGCAAGAAAACCAAAATGTTCCCCAACGGGTACTTAGCCAACTCTGTTTCGGTCTGAAACTCCGGTTTCGGAAATATTTCAGTACGCCAACCTGCACTCGCAAAACTGCTTCTGCATCGGACCATGCGGCAAAAAAGACTGAGGATATGACGTCGGTCATGCGCATTAGTACCCTGACGTACTGACGTCAGTCTAATGCGCCCTGACCGACGTCAGCCTTATACTCTGGTATTCGGGCCGACTGGGACGCGGACTATACCCAATAGTCAGGACTGCAGCAATGGAAGACGAAGAACATCACTTTCTGCTTCCAGTAAGAATGACTGATACTACTTCAAACACAAGCTTAAAGTACATGTCACCCTATCTGTTCACATACTACATCATGAAATAAATGGCTGCTTCACAAGAGCAGACTGGATTTTAGTCTTTAGTGTTTGAATGAAAAAGAACCACCGCCTTAAGTTCAAGTCGATTTATGTGAAATCCACTTCGTTGGCAACACCTTTCTTTCCCCACTAATAAAGCCCAGATTGGCTCCTCAGCACACTGCTGAAGCATCTGTTTTTAGAGACTGATGGAACCACTCAGATATTTCTGGCAAAATCTATTTACTACTCCACAGACCAGTGAATCAGTCTGCCATTAGCAGATTGTCTATTAGGGCTTGAAGCACCCTCATCCACAGATGGATGTGGGAGTGAAAACTACAGATGTCAAGATTCCCACACATTCCATTATTTGCATATACTTCCATCCACCTCTGCCTCATAGCCCAATATGCCAAGGCTATGACTTTCTTGGGTCCTCTGTGTAGGCATGAGAGGCCATACTAGACAGTACCCAACTGTGTGATAAATTTGATCCACTCTGCTAGCTCAAGAAAGGACTTCTTCCAGTTGTGACCTCAGTGTCTACAGACAAAACCAAGAAAGACCACCACCACAGAGTCTCTCATGGCTCTTAGAAACTAGTAATCCAGGTAAGGGAAGAGAGTTTCGTCAATCTGTTAGGCTTGTGTTGTAATGGCATAAACATTCTGGGCTTTAACAACCACCAAAATGACAACACTTTATACTGAAAGTAAAAGTAAACACAGAGCAAGACAAAGGAACCTCATGTATGTTTCCTAAACAAGGTTGCTCTAAAAGGTATCCATTACTTCTAATGGCACTATCTAATTAACCTGCTGCAGGCTACTATCTAAGTAGCCTGTAGCAGCAGGACAATTCTCTAGAGTCACCAACAAGAATTAATTACTGTCATGCTTACAAAAATTAACACCGGACAGTATGCAACCAGAAAGAAGTTATTTTTCCCTTTGTAACAAAACTGCAGTGGGTGAAAAGACCTTATGCCCTCACTTCTGAAGTACGCACAGTCTCTACAATAACTTTCTGAAGTAAAAAGTATGTCTTCTCTAGTACTGCTGACACTGCCTGATTTATTTACAGCGTTTTCTTCTTGAGGAAGGCACTATCATCAGTAATGCACCTCACCAAAATGTGGCAAACTCAGTCATACTTGTATGATCAGCCTGAAGGGTCTTCACAACAGTTCGTAAATGGATGCCTGCTTCTTTCCTACAAGGGGGCCTGCAACTTTTTAGGGAACTGGGCTGTTTTACAGGGACATAAGCAGCAGCACAGGATATGCCATACAATCCTCACAACAAAGATAAATGCTCATTTCTTCTGCAGATCCTGATGAGCTTTCCAAAGAGGGCCTCAACCTAAAGACAGAATCCTGACTGGGCCGCATAAAATTATCCATGGAAGAAAATCTGAGCCATGCCATTTAGTAGACATTTCTAACCCTTCTGCCTTAGCCAAAGCATTCAAAGCAATTGGCAGTCAAATTCAGTGGGAGATGTGAAAGCCCAGTGGGGGGAAAAAAAGCCACAGTTAAGGGTCTTCTCCAAAAACACAGGAACTTGCCTTGTGAAACAAGCTTTGTAAAGGCTGGGCAGGACTAGAATTAGAACAGGTGAAACAGACTTAACAGACCCAAGGTCCAAAAAATGGCAGAAGAGAACACACTTACCCACCATAGTTCATAGCACTGGATGCTCTGTCTGAGGGCCACTTCAGTCGCTGAACCTAGTGCTGGACTAGACGCACCATACAGGAAACAGGCCTGGAAAGCCTTGATTAGTCTGGATGTCAATCCACTCCACCAAATGTTTATTTCACAGAAAAGAATGTTGAATCCAGTTTCCAAGTTGCATAAACAGCATATTTCAGGAAAGGACAGAATGGGGAATGACCTTTGGTTAATGTTTGAGGTTTAAAAGAAGGCAGGATTTGAATGAGCTGTGTAATGTTTGAATGACAATGGCCGGATAGATAAGTGATGAACAATGTATGGAACTAAAATTAAGTCAATATGGTTTGTTTTATATAAATGTATGATTGCCTATGTCATACATGATAATTTAATAAAGATGTTTCTTGATAACAAAAAAAACTTCTGCATGAACATCAGACCATTTAACCATGATTCTTAAGGGTTAATTACACCATCAACAAGACTGCAGGAGACAACTAGCATGCATAACTAATACAGCAAGAACAGAGTAAAACTGCAGCATACAAACATTGCATTCATGCTTAATATGGGGGAAGGGTCACCCCAGTAGGCCTACATGATATGGGAGGGCTCCAGAAGTCTATTACTCTTGTGGTTATAGCGAATTCTACAAGATTAAGAGGAGACACAAAGAGAGAGACAGTGAGTCAAGCGTGTGTGTGTGTTGTGGGGGGTAGGGAACACGCACTAATCTGAGGTTCTTTTACTAAGCCTTGAGTAAGGGAGTCGGACATTCTTTCAGTTTGAGTTGTGTAATGCTCTTAATATTTAAGGATGCAATAGTCGCTTCTAGCATTTTACGATCTTGGTATACACCCCCCCAGAAGTTGTCTGGCAGGGGAGCACGTTACCTGTTCCTGTGGACATCAATACATGAAAGATGCAAATATGACCACTCAGCAGTTGAGGGACAGTGAGTGCTACATGATTATACAGAAGCTGCATCAGGGGATACTTTGAAATGTAGAGGCTCTAGCCAGTGCCTAGATTCTAGATGATTTTCTCCCATCTACTGGTCTCTGACCTGGGATCACACTAGACCTCTCATCTGGTAGGCTCAAACATGGATTAAGAGACCACCTTAGTCGAGTGATATAGGCCTCAAGATTCTAGAAGTAACACCTATGAATGGCTGTGATGAAGTGTTAGCATTTACGATAACTCTCTTAGATCATTTATCTTTTCCATTAAATACAAGCAGTTCTAGCATAGGTCCTGGTTTGGAATGTGATGACTACAGGAGCATTTAAGGTTTCAACCCTTGGGAGCTTTCCAACAATGTATTTCAAAGACTGAGATCCAGACCCTGTGCACGGCAGAAAAAAACTAGTAAGTGCAGAGGCTTGGCATGTCCTGGTCCTGCCATCTTGGCCTGTGAGATCAAAAGGGCAGAAGGCTGGTATGCCTCAAGTGCTTGAACTAGATAACTTTGTTAAGTTGGAGACACAACGCTGAAATCCCAACAGGTTCACAGCAAAGGACCTCTGTAGTAAGACCTCTCATTAAACTCAAGTTAAATTTACAGTGCCTTCTGTATAAACATTTACTGACATTTGATTACTGGGAAAGTCTGACTGAATAGCAGCCCATTTTTCAGTGGAAACGATGGAGAAAAGCTCACACTTATTATAAAACATTTAAAGAATTTTACAATCTTAAAAGATGAAACAAAAACATCTGCAGTTTAATTATAACAAATTAAACATAATATAAAAACACTGGTTTAAAATCGATACACAAAGTTACATGACAATCATTTATTTCGAGAAATTTTAGACAGTTTGTAAAGAAATTAAAGGTTGGTTAGTCTGATGCAAATAGGAAGTGCTATATGAAGCGAGAAAAATAGGCTTATGATACATTTAGAGAGAAAGTCAGGGAAGAGAATTGTATCACAGTAAGGCAAGTAAGCGAAGAAAGGAGAGTAAGGAGACAAAAGGAATGAAAAGGTACTTGTTTACATTTAGAGTTTGGTCACTGGATTGGAATGACTGACTGGGAACATATTTGCGGAGAATTTTTTTTTTTAGTGCTGGACAGGCAAATGTATGCTGGATAATTTTAATCAGTGGTAAGAAGGTGTGCAAATGTTGTGGCAGTTCTAACCAATTTAGGCTTTTCAGTGCTATACAGTGGTGGGTTCTGAAAGGAGTGTGTTGCAAATGTAGTAACTTTATTATAGCATTGTTCAAGTTTTAATTTTTGAAAAACCCAGAGGTTAGTAAGGATGGAAGCACCATAAAAATTGAGTGGGGGAAGAGATAAGTAGTGGCAAGTGCAGTTTTAATTGCATTGGTGAGAATATTTATGGCTCTGTAAAGCATCCCGTTTTTGATGAGTTTTTCTACTGCAATTTTGTATATGCAGGTGGAATTGTACGATCATAATCCACAATCACCTCTAATAGGTTGCTACAAAAAATGACTTCACTTGTTGCATTACCAAGAGAAATGACTTAAATTCTTTTCTTCATGAGAGAAAGATTTAAGGTAAAATACTAGTAGTTTGGTCCTTTTTGGGTTGAACTCAAGTTGTGAGTTATGAAGCTATGTTTCCGTGGCTGTTAAAGCTCTTAAGTAATTTTTTGGAGGTGTACCATGTCAGATGTGCAGATGCGAGTGGAATAATCTGCTTGCTTTATTAGGGTGGCCTGTTGTGTGGAAGTAGAGAGGGTATTGGTGAAAATGTTAAAGAAGATGGAACCAAAGATAGGGCCTTGTGGTACACCGCTGGTGTCTGGGAGTTGAGGAAAGAGCATGGAGTGCCATTTTATTGAGTGATACCTACTGGACAGGTAGCTTTTGAAGCACAGAATGGTGGGGATGAGAAAGACCTGGTAAGGACCTTTTCTGAAGTAGAAGTTTGCTATGACAAACTGAGTTGAAGGCTTTAGACAAGTCCAAAAATAAGGAAGAGACTAGTTTGACAGTATTTATATGGGAAGGATCAAAGCATTTTGTGTAGCAGACAGGAGTTCTTCTTGCATGAGATAGTCTAGCAATTGTTTCTGAATACATTTTTCAAGTATTTTGACGAGGGGAGATAACATTGTTATAGGTCTACAGTTACTAATGTCTGCTGAATCTCCTCCTTTGTGCAGAGGGGTAATAAATGTGTGACTTTTTCCAGGCAGATGGAACTTGGGATTCCTAGAATGACCTATTTATAAGGATTGAGACAGGATAGGCAATGCTATTGGCTGCTATTTTTAGGTACTCATCTGGAAGGTCATCAGCTGAAGAAAAGTATTGTTTAAGTTTAAGAGTAGTTTTATATAGGATGTGGGCACAGGTTTGAAGGTGAAAGGGAAATGGTGATATGTGGCTGCTGAGCA
Organism: Protopterus annectens; assembly: GCF_019279795.1. Taxonomy (NCBI): domain Eukaryota; kingdom Metazoa; phylum Chordata; order Ceratodontiformes; family Protopteridae; genus Protopterus; species Protopterus annectens. The sequence continues at coordinate 680,133,498 of NC_056729.1, forward strand.
GGATTGGGGTTAGATGTTGAGGAATCCTTTGTTAGAGATACTATACTATCTATAAAATAAGAGTTGACCTGTATTGCAGTTTCGAGTTGTGAATTGTACTGAATTCAATTACAGCATTATCTAAGGAGAATATTTTTAATAAACTCCATTTAATAGATGACAGTGTAGTAATGAAAATTTCTGGGTTAAACTTGGAAAGGTTACGTGCTATTTTATAAATGTGCTGTTCGCAGAGTCTAATATTGTACCTGTGATGGAGTATTTGCTAGGGTCTGATACTAGGATCCACAGTAACAGAGAATCTGATGTGTGAAGGGCTATTTTAGTTGTGTGAAACCATACAAGTTCACACTAGATGTAGGGAAGTTAGAGTTAATGTCCAACCAATTGACATTCACGTCACCTAGTAAAATTTTTTCTTGTGGAAATGTTATGGATATCCACTTGAATGATATCTTCCAGTATAGTTGTATTGTCACCAGGAGGGATATAAAGGCCAGCAATACATATTTATCCATGTTTATTTTGAGGAAAGCTATAAGAAGCTCTGATGAACTGAATTCTGGTATTGGTTTGCTCTTAAGGAGAAATGTGGCAGGTAATGGGAAATATTAAATATCACCACCTTCCCTCTTTATAAAGTCACTGGAGAGATTATAGTCGAGATACAACTTTGGAATAGCTTATTCTTGGGTTTAAGCCAAGTTTCAGTTACAGCAACAACATGAGGTTAATGTTGGGTAATCCAGGCATGTAGTTCAACAGTTTCATTTCTTATACTTCTAACATTTACTGCAGCAAACATCATATCACCAGGATTGGACATTGGCTGTTAGGTTACAGATGTGTGTGTGACAGAATTATCTGTATGTTCATCGTGATATATGGGGCCAAGATCAGTGTGAATCTCCCCTCCTAGAAGGATCTTGGTATATTGAGGATTTATGCATACTTTTTTTGGGAGAGGATTCTTCAGCTTAATCCCGTTTTGGTTTGAGTTAAAGTGCAAATAATCAGCCTATTTCTGGAATAAAGGTGAATGACAATATTAAACAGGTTTGATGCAATGTGTGGAGATTGTAAAGAGGAAGTATGGATGGGTGGTTGGGACAGAGATGGAGAGATCTTGCGATATATTAGAGTCATGGTAGAATGAAAGATGGCACAGGAGAAGGAGAATACATAAGCTGAAGAGTAGCATAATTAAGTACAGGAATTTGTATTTTATAGATGTCAGGTAGTGAGACAAGAAGAAATGAAGGAGGAAACAAGAAGCTTCAGTACAGTAGGAGATTCAGTGATGATGGATTCTAACAGCTGGAAGGGGATAGGTAAGGAGAGAAATATTTTAGATAGGAGAGGGGTAGGTTGTCCTGGTATTTTCTCTGGAAAGTAAGAAAAAGAGGGGTATTAAAGACTTGAGTATAATAATGTAGTCAAAGTAAGACGAAATAAGTTTTTATTTGGGAATAGAAAAAAGATACAATGTGGAACAGACAGATATCATTAGGGAGGGTTATGATTATAAAATCGACATAGTGTAAAGCAGTATTGGGGGAGAGTTGGGAATTAAAGGGATAGGGAAAGTAGAACATAACAGAAGTGTATGTACAGAAGTATTAAGTTCATTTGGGGACGGTTTTGGAATAATAGTCAAGTGAAATGTGTATGCAGGAAGTATAATAGTAGAGTAAGAGGGTGGGGGATTAGGGGTAGGGTACGGGACCAATGCCAATTGGGTTTCCCACCCTCAGCTCAATTTATGACAAACAATCAGTTTATAGCCATAACAAAGCAACTAACAAAGAGATTCAAGTAACACATGCTGTCATTTCATGAGACTAAATAACTGACATGCAAAAATCTACTGGTCAAGCAAAAGGGGACAGTGGCCAACTTAGTAAGAGGTCCTTAGAGTCCAATGATTATTTCACACAGACTTTCAATCACAGATCAGGCATGTATTTACTGATTAAAGTCAATATGCAGCAATGCTCTTCTTGAGAAATATGCTTACATTAAATAGTGACAAAATGCTCAGTAAACTTGTAGGTGTAATGCTTTGGGCAGAGCTCTGCAATTTCGAGGTCAGATGTAGTGACTGCAGGCTCTGAAATCAAAGAAAGAAAAAAATTCTTAGCTGTAAAATTATACTGAGGCAATAAAGTTAGTACTTGTACAAAAAAAGAGATGGAGGATGGACCACAATAAGTCAGAGGAAGAGAATACAGGGGAAATATAAGAGCAGAGTGATGGCAAGAGTGTAAACTCAAATTTTAGCAGGAAGTACACTGATGGAAAAAGTACAGTTTTGTACACTTAGCATAAATGTAGATGTTCGAGTGTATTCACTGTTGCAGTCATCACACTTGGGTTATCTGCCTGCAGGTAGCCCTCAGTCGGCCCGAGTACCAGAGACTTAGTATTTCTGCGCCAGATGCTGTCACTCCAGGACTGATGTCAGGTCGTCAGGGGTATAAAAACAGGCAGCCGACACCATTACATCAGTTTTTCTTGCCCCAAATGTAGGGAGCCCCCAAATAGGGAGCTAAGTTATGGTGGGGAAAACACCACCAGTAAAAAGTAAATACCAATACCGATAGTAATAGCCATAGAGAGAAGAGAGAAAAAGATAGAGAAAAACAGGGGGCTACAGGGAGGGAAACCAGGACTGCAACAGTGAATACATTCAAACATCTACATTTATGGTAAGTGTACACATCTGTACTATGTTCTTCGTGTTTCATTGTAACAATCATCACACTTGGGTGGATTTCTCAAAGCTCAGTAAGAGTGGAGGCAGGCAGGAAGAGTTAGGGATGACTAATAGCCCTTGCAAGACTGCTATAGCAAAATCTGCCCTGGATTTGGAAAAGATAGGCAGGTGGTAATGATTGATGAAGGTGTGTACAGAACTCCAGGTAGCAACCTCCAGGATATCCCTGGTAGGGACTCCCTGGAGAAATGCTGTAGAGGTACATTTAAGCCCTAGTGGAATGTGTTCTGACCCCCTGAGAGGTTGGCTTTCCATGGTGCTTGTAGCAGAAATGGAAGCAGTGTGCTATCCATTTGGAAATGGCTTGTTTTGAAATGGCCTTGCCCTCTGCCTATGTTGCAACGCTGACTAGTAACTGGTCAGATTTTTTGAAGGGCTTAGTCCTGACAAGGTAGAATCTGAACTGTCTGTGCACACCAAAAGAGTGCAGGAATCCGTCCCCTTTATTTTTATTAGGGAAGAAGGTTGGCAAATGGATGGATTGGTTGAGAGGCACACTGGACACCACTTTAGGCGTAACTGAAGGGTTAGTCCTCAAGGAAACTCTGTCAGCATGGAAAATAATTAAGGATTCCACAGTTATCAGTGCTTGTAGCTCTGACACTCTTCTAGCTGAAGTGATGGCTAGAAGAAGGGCAGTTTTTCAAGAGAGGAATTTTAACTCTGCTGAAGCTGCCGGTTCAAAGTGGGGGGGGGCTTTTCCAGTACAAAGTTAAGGTCCTAAACAGGGGTGGGTGCTCTCCTTGGTGGCCTTAATTTGTTTGCCCCTCTCAGGAACTGTTTGATGAGAGGGTGTGAGAATAAAGGTGGCTCAGTGTTGTAATGAGCCAAGATGGCAGAGGCACGGATCTTAATTTAGGAGAAGGATAGGCCTCTGTGGAGTAGTTCAGCTAGGTAATCCAGGATTAGGGGAAAGGAGGGCAGGCAGTGTCCTCTCCTTTAGACTGAATCTTGGAACAATTCTTTTCCACTTATCTGCACAGGATTTCCTTGTACTGGGCCTTCTGGCTTCAAGGATAACATCCATCACCTGCTTGGTTAGGGTTGCTGGTGGGGAATTCAAGGAATAAGCCAGGCTGCAAGATTTAGGGTTTGCAATTGTGGATGCAAAATCTGTCATGCATGCTGAGAGCAGGGTTGGGGTCTGGTGTAGGTGCCAGGGTGGCACTGTTATCAGGCTGCACAGAGGTGGGTACCAGTGCTGCTGTGGTCAGTCTGGGGCAATCAGAATTGTCCTTGGCCTGTCTTGTTTTATCTTGAGTAATACTCTTGTGAGAAGGGGCAAGGGGGAAAGGCACAGAATGAGGGCTTTTCCCATTGAAAGGATAGGGCATCCACTTTCCAGGCCGTGCTGTGAGGATTCCTGCTGCAGAATTTGCTGAGCTGGTGGTTGTAGGGGGAGGCAGAGAGATCCACCTCTGGGGCCCCGCATTTCTGAATCAGAAGGTTGAAGGTGCTGGTCTCCAATTTTCACTCGTGTGGGTCTAAGAGATTTCTGCTTAAGTTGTCTGCCAGTGAGTTTTGTTTGCCTGGCAGGAACTGAGCTTGTAGATGGACTTGGATGTACAAGGCCATGTTCCACAGAGCCATGGCTAACCTGCACAGTGGGTAAGAATGTGTTCCTCCCTGCTTGTTGATGTACCACATAACTGTGGTGTCTATTTTTATTAGCAGTTGTCCTGGAAAGAGTAGGGATCTGAAAGCTGTCAGGGCACTCTGTACAGCTAGAATCTCTTTCTCGTTGATTGCGCAGATGAATCAGACCTGGGTTCCAGTGGCCCCGAATACATTTACTAGCCATGTGAGCCTCTCAGGTATAGTCTGATGATGTGGTCAGGGTCTGGGTGACGTGGGGTTGAGTGAATGGCAGTCCCTTGTTGTGGTTGCATGCTCCTGCCCTCCAAAGGAACTCTGTCCTTAGACAAGGTATGATAGGAATGACCATTTCCAGGTCCTGAGAATGTTGGCACCAAAGACTTTTCAAGTACCACTGAAGTTCCCTCATATGCAGTCTTGCATATGGAATTAGCAGTATACCATGAGGGCATGAACCATAGGGCTTGCAGTAATTTTCTTGCAGACAGCTGGGTTCTGGTGGCCATTTGCTTGAAGTAATCTGTCAGATAGCCTTGCTCTTCTGAAGTGAGGAATGCCATCTGGAAAGTTGTGTGCAAGCTTGGTACCAGGAATACAATCTTTTGGCTGGGTACCAGTTGTCATTTCTTTTCGTTGATGGTGTACCCAAGGAAGTGAGAAGGCTTTTTGGAAAGGCCAGGTGCTGTAGCAGCAATTCTTGACTGTCCGCCTGAATCAGGCATTCATCCAAGTACAGGTAAATTTGGATATTTCTCTGCCTGCAGTATGCAATGGCTGGAGACAGGCATTTTGTGAATACCCAGGGCGCAGTAGAGAAGACAAAGTGAAGTGCAGAGAACTGATAATGCATAGATCCTGCCCTGAAACGTAGATACTTCCTACATGACGCACTTCTGGGAATGTGCAAATAGGCTTAAGTCTAGGCTGACTAACGAGGTAGTCTTGGCTAACATAGGAAGAAGCTGTTTCAGGGTAAGCATTTTGAATTTTGGTACCATCAGGAAGGTGATGAGAATTGAAAGATCCAGAATTGGGCACCAAGAGCCCTCTTTCCTGGGTACC
>NC_056729.1:680274338-680276838 GCF_019279795.1 Protopterus annectens
CATTGTTTGTTATACTTCCCATTGTATCTTCTACCTCTCCCAACATATACTTTGAACAGCTTCAAAGTCCCCACCTTTTCTTAATGTTGGTATATAATGTCACATCTATAGGTTACCCATTAGTAACTATTATTCCATTCAATTTCACTAATTTTTATGTAACAACCTGAGTATTAGAGATGTGAGCTGAAATTTTAGAAAGGTGACTCAACGGAAGTCCAAAAATATTCACTTTACTCAAAAAAGATTCTTTGCCTGAAACTATAGTGGCCTTCCTGCAGATGGCTTTATCAGATTCCTTGTGCACTTTTGTTGCAATGCATAAAAGGTTAATACCATTGTTTTTTTTTTTTTTTTTTTTTTTTTTTTTTTTTTTTTTTCTTTCTTTTTTTTTTTTCTCTTCACCCACTACATAGCTGACTCCTCCCATATTTCACTTGTCCCTCTCTGCACATAGACCTATTTTATTCCAATCCCACTCCACCTCATCATGTCCTCAATCCTCACCTTCCTCTCTCCTACTACTGACTCTTAGGCTATTCTTACTTCCACCTAATACTCTGTTATATAACCTATGAGCAACCTTTTATATTCAACCTTTAGTACTCCATACAAACATGATACCCATAGCTACCCCCCACAAATGTCCATACTACATAAACCTTAGTTGTCCCATATACAGCAACTTTATCTTAGAACCTAAATATCACAGGCTCTCACACATCAAATACCTTTATTTCTTCAAGTCACAAAACATTAGGTGGCACCGGCATTTAACCCCTTCTCCACTAAACTAACCTTTATTGTCATGGTTTTATCATTAATTCTATGGGGACATCCACCCAACCCAGGCTCCTCAACACAGACCCCACCAATTCCCCATAATTCCCAAACATTGGAATCAATACATGTCTGGCACCCACAAACTAAAACATCCCAAATCACTTAAGTAATAGCTCATCTAAATATCCGGCTATATGTAATAAACTTCCTGCTCTTCATGCCCTACTCAAGTCCAGCAGTATGACATTCTTTGTCTTCCACTGAAACCTTGCTCAAACCCACAATAAAAGATATAACAAAATTATTCCCCTGGCTATAACATCCTAAGACAAGAGCATGTTCTTAACACAAAAAGGGGAGGAGTAGTTAGCCTTTTCGAAAACAGGACTGGAAATAAGTAAATCAACCCTCACCCCCACCACAAGACCCAAATGTTGAACTGAATTATTTCCAAACTCTCCTTAAACGCCACAAAACTAGTTAATATCATCTGCACATATCTTCCCCCAGGCAAACAATCCCCCTATATTGGAAGACCCCACTAAGCTGGTTTTCAGCCTTGTAAATCTCCTCAAGAAACAATACTGCTAGAAGTTTATCGCTAATATTGATTGGAACTTATGCAAACAAGTTTTAACTTCAACCATTATAGTAAACTTACATGGGATTTCCCTTAGCAGTAAATCATTAACTCCAACAACTAGAACAAATAAAATCAATAAACAAAGAATCCATACTCGACTGGATCTTAACCAATAATACCCAACAAAAAGTACACAACAGGTACCCTTCCTGGCAGATCTTACCGACCACTCTCTTACATACATCATTAGGCACAAAACTCATCTGCTACCCCTAACTAGCTTATCTACGCAACAAAAAAAAAAAACTTCCAACCTTCAACAGTTTCAAATGAATTTCAGACTAATCAACTGGTCATCTCTAAAAACTCTCTATAGATGGGCTGTTAACCACTTTAATAATACCTTTCTTACTACTAGATCCATATTACACACCAGTTCTATACGAATGAAATCTACAACGCTCCATGGCTTTCAGCAATACCGACAACACTTCTTATCCTTAGTAGGAATAAGCCTGGACCAAATGGCGGGCCACCAAAAGACTCTTGCAGTCACATTAGCTTCTAACAAAAGGAACATGACTAACTTTGCTATCATACAAGATAAAAGAACTACTATACCCATCTGCAACCAATCCTCCACCACCAACCACAAAAATTTTGGAGATCAATTAACTCACTACTATCCCTGGCAAAATTCAAAGCTCTCCAAACCCACTGAAACCTGCCCCGACTCCCTACAAACAGCTAATGCATTCAATAACTTCTTTACATCTACCATACTCAAACTGGCCAACCAACAAAACCCGACCCTCATTAATAAAGGAACACTATTTTACTCCACCTCCATTTTCTGCTTAAACCACTTCACCCACCTCTACCATACCTTACTTCCAGAAACTCCAAACTCCTCAGCCCCCTCAGCTGACAAATTGCCAGCTGAATAGCTCCAACTAGTAGCTAAAGCTATTGCCTACCCCATCTCAATTCTAATCAACAGAACCATAAAGAAAGGTACTATACCTCACTCTGGAAAATCTCCCACATCATCCTCTCTCTTCCAGGCGATTTCATATGAATACTCAAACTACCGCCCTATAGCACTGCTATCTCCTTCACACAAAATAATGGAGA